>NC_056725.1:1197304566-1197319566 GCF_019279795.1 Protopterus annectens | reverse complement strand
TGCCTTTCTCCATCCCATTGCCCAGCCTTCCCTCCCTGTCAGTGCCATTATAGTCACTGAGGCATGTCGCCTTTCACTTTACTTTCCACTTCTCCTTATAATACCTGTCTGTCCTCCTACAAACTCCGCAACCTGCCTTGCCAGAATATTGTTTTTTCAAACAGGACATTCTGGAGGCATCTCCATTCATATCCTCTCATCTGTATCTCACCATTAATATGCAAGACTCCCAGACTCTGTTTGCAATGATTATACTAGTCTGTACTCTCTACCTGCTATCTCCCCAGCACTACTGATGTTTTTCATACTTAACAGAATGCATTGATCAAAATGATGTAATCTTACTGCTGGTTGCATCACCCTCTACTGAACCCTGCACTCTATGTAAATATTCAGCTCTGCATTTATCTGGCATTCCGCAATAACCCCACTTACTTTTAAACAGTGAATTATGTTCCTCTACTCTACTTACCTCCATTTAATCCCTACTATGTAACCTTCTCAGACACATTCCTATCCTCCAACAGCTACTCTTAATATCTTTAAAATTGCACTATTTCTCTCTTCTGTCCTTCCCACAGAAACTCTCTATAGATAAGATACAAACAAATCACATTAGAGGTAGATCCAGTGACTCTTATCAGACCAACCAGTAGCACCCACTCTTATTTTATATACTGAGGTACTACTCTATTACCAAAAATTATCTCCCAGATTTCAGTAACTTTTTCTACCTCTCATAATTTAAGCCACCCCCCCACAAATCCGATCATCACACAAACTCAAATTTCTTTGATTTACCATCAACTCATTGCCCTTATTAATATCTTGTTAATCACAAGTTACATAAAAATAAACCCAGAACCACTTCCACTGGCATGTACTATGCAGCATTACAAGCTTACCACCCTCCCTGAAAGCTCATTCTTCTTAATGTTGTGATTATAAAAAAAAAAACTGGAATAAACTGACTTTTTGCTCAATACCTTTGTCTCAGACATGCTTGATATAACAAATTCCTGGATCAATATGATAGTTCCAAACATACTTGTTACTCTCGCAAAGTAGAGGTTTAAAAGAGAACAGTGATGCTCTATATTCAGTCTTCTCCCATGTTTTCAGTCTTTTTTCCCCCACAGGATAAGGCAGTACAGAGCCCTCAAAATCACCACTTGCTAATCTGTCTTAAAGCATGCCATAAGAATCTGTCCTCTTATAATTTCCTTTCTCTTTATTTAATCATCCATCTTCCAGCTGATTTATCACAGATCCCTATGATCTTATACACTGATGTCATTGCAATCCACAGAACAAACTCGTCTCATTAGACAATCAAAATGGTGCTGACAGATGACATCAATCAGTTAACCTTCTAGTTTTATTACAAAAAATGTCCTAAACTCTAAAACAAATAAACAAAAAAGCTACAATTTTCAGGCCTCAACAAATCTCTCCTTAGTCCCACAAATAGAATATGTATTGTAGGAAACAACCAACTATGGAGACTACGAAACATTTTAAATACTTAGTAAACTGTCTTTATCAAGAATGTAACTTCCAGTATCATGTGGAAGCTATATAAGCCAGGGTTAGTGCTCAGCTATTCAGGGCACAGAAATTGTCTCACTTTCTACCCTAAAAGGCAGGGTAAATTGTGTATTCCTTGCACATCTTGACTATATACTATCTTTAGTTACTGCCACCTCAAAAAATGTATTAGCTCTTCAGACTACCTCCAGCAATATAATGTTAGAAAGAACCAAACTATTTCTTAAATCTCTAACCTATAAGCTACTGATCCTAGAATTCTTCCCATCCTTCAATGGGCACATATACAGACTTAAACTACAACCTAAGATCCTTACACTCCTCCATAATGAAGCCCCCTGCCCAGTTCAGTAATGTATGCTAACCCTAACTCCAAACCTGCCCCCACCCCAATCCTAACCCCACACCATATCTTACAAAACCCTTTCTTTACCACTGTTACTATACAAGACACACTAAGATACCAAACATGCACCAACACACTATAAACATGAACTATAACCCCTTACCTTACCCCAAACCTAACTCTAAAATGCACCCAGTTACACAAAAACACACAACACCTATTCCTTTAACTAACCCTTACTCTAACCCTAACACCCAAACTCAGACAGACACATACACACTCCAACCCCCTCCCAATCCTCACTCACCTGTTTGAGATATGTGACTTTTGACTATCTGGTCATTCGACAAACTCAACCACTCCTAGCATTTGTTGACCAAAGCAATGTTCAACAAAATGATGCAGGATAGTTATTTATATATCTATGAACCTGCTTTATACCTCACCCCTTAACTACAGTATTAACATTTAATTACCTACCTAATTCCTTCCCTCATCTCTGTTTCTTTGAAATTCTAAGCATTACTCATATGCTCTATTATCTATTTGACAACCCCACTAATACACCTCTTCATATGCTCAGTGTTCATCTACTAATGCATAGGTATATTTCATACTGTTACAGTTGCCTTTATTTCATGTGAATATAATTTAATTAGCAAATGAATGTGCAACTGTTAATGTATTATGTTACTTAATGTTTGATTATGTATATTACTGAATGACTGTTTGAAAATGTTTATAATATGTTGGAGCTTTTCAATCCAGGCCTCTGTGGAAAAGTTTTTTTTTTGACTAAACCCATTGAGACAAACCTGGTAAACAAAAGCAAAATAATTAAAAATAAAGTACATAAAATCTAGTCCAGAATAATACTGCCCACTCTGAGCCTAAGACAGTAGCTAATATCATAGCTGAAAACAGTTCCATCCACATTTATAGCTTTTCCACAGATTCCACAAGCCCAGCCACCCCTTCAGTTACTATGAAACAAGTCCAAGTCCTCTAAGGCCACTCAAAAGCCAAGAAAACCTCCACCGTGGGCACTGAAAATATACTAGGCTACTGGGTTATCAGTGCCAAATATGACCTACCTGAAGGACTACTTAATATCTTTAATCTGAACCTCTTCACTGGTTACATTCCTAAAGCCTAGAAAACAACCATTACAATGCTGTTACACAAGAGTGGCCAAAACAAGGACCCTAGTAAATATTGATTCATTAGCCTCAATAGCCTCATATGTAAGGCTATGGAAGATATTACCACTGACCTCATTAATCTGGACATTGACAATCTCTTAACCCTGAGTCCTCACCAAATCAGCTTTGTCAAAGGAAGGTCATGCCTCTTTAACCTCAGAAATTTCTTTGAAAAAGTTAGTGAAACAGAGGATAGGAGTTATGCAGGCCATACAGCATATCTGAACTTGGCTAAGGTTTTTGACACTATTCCCTATGCAGGCATTGATGACAAGCTTGTAAATCTAAATATAAACACATTTTATGCAGTGGATAGCAAACTGGTCACCTGAAAGCAAAAAAAAGTTACCAGTGGTGTATTACAGGGCTCGGTGTTGGGCCCTTTCTTATTTGACATGTATTTCTCAGGCCTTCATTCTAATACTCCTGGCCTATGGCTATGTAAATTTATAGAGTACAGTACAATGAGTATTATTTCATCTTCCACTGACTCACAATTGTTTCAGTAAAAATTAGATCATGTTAACACTTGATACAAGGACAATGGTCTCAAATGTCACATATGGTTTATTTTGGTAACCAAAACATTTTCATATACCGTCTAGGCAGCCTACCCCTCTAATCAAATAACATAATAAAAGATCTAGGTAGTCGTGTTGATAATGCTTTATTTTAGACTAGCATGTCTCCAGACAGGTTCGTAAAGCCTTCAGTCTGAATTATTCACTTTCCAAAGGCATCTCTTCTAGATCCAAAAAAATCTTAATTCCCCTTTACTCATAATGCCCCTTTTAGCATGCATATATTCAGAAGTTCCAGTAGCCTCAAGAACAGTGGCACAAGTAATCTTATGGGTTAAGCTTGTAAAGGCTCCATGGCCATTAGCCTAGTACACACCTATGAACCTATGAACCTGTCTGTCTAACCATGTCATTCTGTTTGAGAGACCTAAAAGATTCATAACCAAAAAGTTGAGTGTTCTCAAAAATATTAGTTTTCAGGACAGGCAGGCAACTCTTTCTCTTTTCTCAGTCTCATATAGACTCATTCATGAGGATCTTTGTCTAGTCTTTCAAGCCAAGAAAGGTATGACCCTCTTTGACCTCCTGTTTCTTTGCAGAATAAATGGTTCCCCAAATACCCAGTTAAAGTAACTGAATCTTCATCATCAGATAAACCGATTTATCTTATGCTGCTGTCATTGAGGCTGCTGGAACGTCTGAATATAGGTTATTGGCTGGACTTGCAATGGTCTGCAAAATGATTGCCTACAACTTAACATATGAACCTATAAACTTCAGATTCACTTTAAAAGTGTTTATCAGTACAACCACTATTATGCTTTTGATTGTCTGTATTTAGTCAGTTTTGTTTGCTTTTGGTTTTTGCCTGGGCTGAGCTTGAAAGTTGTCCATCTGATCATCACTATACATTGGTCAATAAAATACAATAAATAAAAAGTAAGCAAACAAATAACTAAATAAATTACACAAACAGATAACCTGCCAAGAATGCAGTCCTGACTGAAGGTTTCAGATGCTGTGTTTAGGTCCAGGAGCAAGGCTGACCCCATTTGTCTGTTGTTTATATTTCCAAAGATATATTCAGAACTTGTTGCAAGTACTCCTGCAATCAGATAAATGCTTTCTGAATTCATATTGAGGCGTTCTAAGCACAGTATTAAAAACAAGAAAATCATTAAAGTGGACAATGTAATTTAAGATCTTTCCCAGTGTTTTTAAGACTGTGATGACCTTATACTTGGTCGTGCCTGTGGAGTTACCAGTCTTCAGTACAATTACAAGGTGAGCCACTTACTTCATTTTCCTACGCTATCTTTCAGGTGACTAAATATGTCAAGGGAACTGCTGCAGAAATGGCAATCAGCTTCATGAAATTCAGGGGAGCATGGTCAAAACTTTCTGTTCTTGAACCTTTTACTTTAGATAAGAACTTCTTAACAATATATAAGTTAACTTTTAAATAGAAACACTCAGGTAGGCTTAAGAGATGAAGGTGGTAATGAGAACTGGGAGCCATTTTTTCAGAATATTCCTTGACGATTTCAGCTGTGTCCTTATCAGATGCTGTTGGTAACAATGAAGGAGTAGACAGTCATTGCCTGGAAGTACAAGTCTGCTTATGTTGCTCTAGATGTTTCTAAAGGTCATGTGTGTGTTTTGCATGTCCTTAGATTGGCTTTTATTTATTTAACATTTGTTAACTAGGAAAGTCCAACTTGGAACAAAGCCAATTTTCAGCAGAGGCCCAGGGAGAAAGGCTCTAGACACATGTCTTTGTAATGTGGGAGGAAACCGGAGCACTCGGAGGGAACCCATACAAATGCAGGGAGGACATGCAGACTCTGCACAGAAGGCATCCTAGCCGAGAATCAAACTACAGAACCTCTTGCTGTGAGATGACAATGCTTCCACTGCACCACTGCACCTTCCACAGGGTTTACAGGAATTTCTAAGTTGTCTAGGTTTACTGAGTTACAGTAGTGATACTGAAGACATGGAATTTTCCTAGGCCTTGTTACTAGCAGTCACTATGTATACCTCTCAACCTTCCTTGAGTCTGCAGAATATTCCAGATTTTGTCTTAAGTTTTTCCTGTCCATCAAACAATGAATTTACAAGTAAACCACTGAGGATTATTGTCATTTGGTGATGCCAGAAATTAGAGTTTTATACCTTTGATTATTCAAAAGATATGCATGGTGATGCACAACCTGCTGTTCTATTAACTTTTTAAGTGAAGTCTGAGTAATATTTAAAAAAAATTCTTGGTATTGTTCTTCCATTATTGCCTCTGATTCTTGAGCAAACAAACTGAGAACTATGCAGCAATTTTAACTTATAAAAACTATAGTAAATAAACAAAGAATATCTTGAAGAAAACAGAATTATTTTTGTAATTAAAAGTTTTACTTCATTGGTCTGGTGGAAAACAGTATTAGTTTATAGTCTTTCTTAAGATTGCTTACATTTTTGGTAATTTTTTTTTACAATTTATAACAAATGCCAATGTGGTCATATAGAGCTGATATTTTTCAGCCATTACTACAAGAATTTTAATGTTTCAGTCATGGAGGAACATGCTTTATTCAAAAGGTATGAGAAAGGGTAGGGAGAATAGCATCTTAAAATTAATGCTGACAGAGTAGATATCTGCTTCATCCAAAGAAGGAAGACAGTCTAATAAATACCATTTGATGCTCAGACTAAACTGATCGTCTTTGCCCTGGCTAATATTTTACACACCTCACCTTTAGAAATCTGTTTCAAAAGTACCTTTACCTGTTTCCAGGTATAACAGTGGTATAATGATCACTTAATTAAGCTTATTTCCTGCCTTTCTTGTTAAGTGGTACAGACTATTTGTAGGCTTCTGAGCCCCCAAGCCCTTCTGTGTTTGAGGGAAGCCTTCTAGCTTGTTTTTTTTTTTCTTGTAACTAGCCAGTTTTCTAGTTTCAGCACTCAAATCTGTTTCTTTGATCTCAGCACTTGTTCAGAAAAAAAAAAAAAAAAAAAAAAAAATTTCATCTGCTTTTACTGTACTTGTGTTTTTACCTACTTCTTTTTACTTTTGCATCATCTTAAAATACTCAATTGTATTTATTACTGCTTGGTGTAACTCATTCTAAGCCTTTTGGTTTAAACACTTGGGCTTCGGACCAGTTAGTTGTTTTGCACTGAGAGGTTTGTGGTCTGCACTGTTGTGGCAGAACAGGTAGCTTACATCCTTCTAGGTTGAGAACTGCTGATTGAGGGCTCAGTGTCTGTTATTCTAAAAGTGTATTAATTCTGGTTTAAGCACTTGGGCTTTCAAGCCAGTTATTTTACATTAAGAGGGTTCGTGGTCTGCACTCTTGTGGGAGGAGAGGCTGGACTCTGCCCTTCTGAGCTGGGAATTTCTGGTTAAAGGCTTATAGTGCATGCATATCTGAACTGTTTCTTACTGAAGTTGGTGCGCCTTGTTTGCTGTGGCATAGACTGGATTCGGGCCTGCTGGATCTAGCTTTGTTTGTGTAACTTGAGCACTAATCCAGACATTCTCTAAAGTTTTCAATGGTATTTATTACTGCTTGGTTGTAACTTGATTAAAGTGTAGCTATCATTCAAGTCTTTTGGATTAAGCACTTGGGCTTCAGACCAGTTGTTTTACATTAGGAAGGTTTGTGGCAAGCACTGTGGTGGCAGGACAGGTAGCTTTCATCCTTCTAAGTTGGGAACTGCTGATTGAGAGCCCAGTGTCCAAGTGTATTAGTTCTGGTTTAGGCACTTGGGCTTCAGGCCAGTTATTTTACATTAAGAAGGTTCGTGGACTGCACTCTTGTGGGAGAAGAGGCTGGACTCTGCCCTTCTGAGCTGGGAATTTTCTGGTTAAAGGTTTATAGTGCCTGAATATTTGAACTGTATCTTACTGAAATTGGTTCACCTTGTTTGCTCTAGCATAGTCTAGATCCAGGCCTACTGAATCTAGCTTTGTTTATATACTTGTTGTTTGTTTGCTTGTTATTTCCCTGGAAGCTAATTCACCTAATGCAACTTCTCAGCTTCTGTGGATCACTAGTGATATCTGCATTGCTTACTGTACTTATTTCCTTGTTTCACTTGAAAGAAAGTTACTGTTTGTCGTTTTGCATTTAGTTACTTGTATCACATTGCACTCAAGTTACCTGGCACTTGCTCACTAAAGCAATTATATAAGTCAGCACTAAAAATTAAAAGCACTACACCCTCACTCCCCACTGGCCCTTGTTTTCAATTAAGGATTTCCCAATATTATTCTAGCATGTCCAAAGGTCAGTTGTCAATCTCCTCTCCGGTCCAGCTGGTGAATCTGGGAATCTTGAGGCAATGTTATAACTGCCTCATATACACAGACAACCCTCTCCTCCTCCCACATAACACAAATACTTGCGAGAGATGCAGCTATTTAGCCAAACTGGAGGCTGAGCTCTCTCAACTCAGGACTGGCAAGACCAGACAGGAAGAGAAGGCAACTACACACACCACAAAACCAGCCTCACATAATGCTACCACTCCACTGAATCAAACACATAAACACACAAAGACATACTCGGAGGCTCTGAGTAAAATTTACCTAAACAGCAGAGGCCTCCAAAGCAGACACCCAAACAACTGCTACCTCAAGACACCCCACAAGCAACACATAAACCACAAAAGCAGTGTGCAAAGCAGTCACAGCCCTTAAGGCCAAATACAACACCAAACATACTTGTCATAGGTGACTCCATAGTCAGACACACTGACGTCCCACTCACCAGGCTGAACAAGGAGAGGGTCACAGTAAGCTGCCTATCGGGCGCTAGAATCCGCCACATAACACAAGCACTGGGTCACTCCACAGCAAGTACAAATATGACACAGTCATTGTCCATGCTGGTGTGAACGACCTGAGACGCACCTCCCTGGACTGCATGAAAAGAGACATAGAGGAGCTCTCTGATTATGTAGCCCAGGCAGGTATGACCCTAACCCTGAGCAGTATCCTTCCTTCACCAAGAATGATGCCACAATATAGAGACAAGATGATCAGCTTTAACAATTGGCTTAATGTCTGGTGTCATTCAAAGGGGATCCAGTGTCTGTCTGCCTGGGATGACATGCTTGACAAGCCACGCTGCTTCTCAAGGGACGGCTTGCACCTGTCACCCCTGGGATTCCGGATATTGGCTAAGGCTCTTGCCACCCCCATAGTGCCTTTTTTAGGCAAGGCTCAAATTCTAAACCTACCACCCTAGAAAACAAAAATGGGAAGAAATTGAGGGTAATGCTGCTCAATGCCAGAAGTCTAAATCTCAAAATGCACGCACTCGAGGCCCTTCTCAGTATGGAGAACATCGATGTCTGTGCTGTAACTGAAACCTGGTTCAAGGCTCCTGAGAGCACCCCGGCACTATTAGGTTTTACCTCATATCATGCGTTCCGGCCCCAAAACCCGGACCACTCCACAAAAGGAGGGTGTATCCATATTCATAAAGGATACTCACACCTCCAGGTTGGTGGCAACGCATGAAGCTTCGAAACCATCCAGGTGCAACTAACAATAGGCAAAACTGCTCTACAAATTGTAGCATGCTACAGGCCACCCTCTCAAACTCAGGAACCCCACACAGCCTTCCTGAAGACACTGGAGGGTATAAATGTATCTCCAAACACCATCATATTGGGTGACTTCAACTACCCGAATATAGACTGGGAACATTACTCAAGCCCTAACTTTTTAGCCCAACGGTTCCTGGAGTTCATAAATTCAAATGCCATGGAACAGCTAGTCACTGTTCCCACGAGAGGAGAAAATATACTAGATCTCATTGTCACAAACATGGGGACAAAATGCTCCACACTGGAAGTATATCCCTCATTGGTGAGATCTGATCATAAACTAATCTCACTGGAAATCCACATCCCGCCCCACCCCAAACAAAAGACCATAGTGAAGAACTTCTCTAAAGCAAACTTCACACTACTCAAGACTGGTGTGGTATCCTTCAAGGCCCCTGAGTCAGAGGAAACCACAACCCAAGCTGCGGAAGCCCTTACAAATGCCTTCTATGAACACCTCCAGGACTGCATGGATCAGGCAATCCCAAATAAAACCAAGACTCTTTCCACAAAGGGCAAACGTCCAGTCTGGTGGACCCCAGCCATTAACAAACTTTACAATAAGAGGAGAAAGCTATTACATGATAGAACAAAATCCATAAAAGGGAAGTCACCCCTGATCATTATTAGTAAAAAATACGAGCACTCATAAAATCAACTAAGGCCAATTTTGAGAGAAAAATTGCCATGGATTCAAAGGACAATCATAAGGCCTTTTTCAGCTATGTTAGGAACCTGGGTGGAAACTCACAGATATGCTCAGAATTAGTCCAAAATGATACAAAAATCACTGAACCCACAGACATTGCCAACATACTGGCAGACAGGTTCAGTGCAAACTTCACCCCTCTCCCCTAAAGGAGAGATAACTATCCCAGCCGAGTGTAGCCTCCCGGACATCTCAAATGCGCAGGTGAAAGCTGCTCTCTAAAGCTAAAAACACAGCATCAATGGGACCGGATGGTGTCCCCGGCTGTGTGCTACACGAGCTAAATGAGGAATTAAACCCGCACATAAGGCAGCTGTTTAATCTCAGCCTTACCACAGGATACGTGCCCAAGGAGTGGCGTACGGCAACTGTGGTCCCACTCCACAAAGGTGGCGCCTCTACGGACCCTGGTAATTACCGCCCCATAAGCTTAACAAGTCTAGTCTGCAAAGCTATGGAGAGGATCATAATGGAGCTCATAAACAAAGATATAGGGACTTGCAGACATTGGACCCGACCCAGTTTGGCTTTGTCAAGGGAAGATCATGCCTTTTGAACTTGGTCGACTTCTTCGAAATAGTCACCAAGGCCATTGATGAGGGAAAGGCAGTCCATACAGCCTACCTTGACCTTGCAAAGACTTTCGACACAATACCCCACTCGGGTATTGTAGAAAAACTTACCAGCTTAAATGTAAACCCATATGTCACAAGATGGGTTGCAAACTGGCTTAAGGACAGAACCCAAAGGGTTAGAGTTGCTGGCGCTGTGTCAGACTCCAAGCCGGTCACAAGTGGTGTCCCACAGGGCTCGGTCCTTGGCCCCCTATTGTTTGGCATCTACTTCTCAGAAGTACAGGCCAACATGGGAGGACTTTGGCTGACAAAGTTTGCAGATGACTGCAAACTGGGCGCCATAGTGGAAAGTGCATCGGACACTGATATCCTTCAGAAGGGACTCACGGAAACAGATAGCTGGTGCCAGAGCCATGGCCTGAAGTTAAACGCCAAAAATGTATAGTCATACCCTTCGGGAAAAACAAGGTAACCCCAAGCTACCATATAGGTGGCAATCCACTAAGCACAGAAGAGGTTATCAGGGACCTGGGGACCCAGGTTGACAGTGGCCTTTCTTTGACACTCACATTGCTAAAGTGGTTAGAAAGACCTTCTACATTGCCCACCTGATCATGAAGGGATTCACATCCAGATCTAGTGAGGTCATTGTTCCCCTGTACTCTTCACTTATCAGACCAATGATCGAGTACAATGCCCCATTCGGGATGTATCTCACCCAACATCTGCAGCAATTGGAGAGACCCCAAAAGTTCCTCACCAAAAGGATAAAGGGACTCCAAAATCTGTCATATGCTGCCAGATTGAAGAAACTCCAGCTCTATTCAGTCGCATACCGTCTGCTCAGAGGTGACATGTGCCTGACATACAAGGCCATGTCCAACCCGGAATTAATGGACATGCTCCACCTCAAAAAATCCAAATCCACCAAAACCACTAGAGCAAGCGACTTAAACCTTAGCACGGATATAAATAGGACGTGCTGGAGGGATAGATTTATCACTCAGAGACTCCCTATGCTGTGGAATAAAATCCCGGTCCATGTGAGGCAGAGCACCTCGCTGACTCTGTTCAAGAGAAATCTAGACCTGTGGATGGGAGATTGTAGGTTTACCCCGGGAATCATCTCTGGGTCACTGCTGGACAGAGGCACAACAAACTAATGGGCACAGCATTTTTTCATATAAGGGGTGGCGTAAGCCACAATAATTTGGGCTAGGCTTATAAATGCCTTAGGGCAGATAGCCTAGTATAAACCTATGAACCTATGAACCTATGAACTTAAGATATTACTCAAAATGCCTGTTGCAGCACTACTTGAAAGGAGTGAGGATAAAGCCTAATGAATGATAGGTTCCCCTGCCTGACATTCTTTGAAGGTCGCAAGGGGTCAGTGATACTTTCTTAGCCAGACATTTTACCTGAATTGGTGGAAATGGAGATCGACAAAGTTTAACTCTGGCAATAAACCACATACTAGGAATAGGTGCGTCTGAGTGTATTCCAGTGTATAGTAACATCATCAAGAAATAACAATTCTGAATTTGTATTTTCAACTACCCCTAACTTAAGGGTGCAGATAAACAAACAAAAGACTTATGTACTATGACTTTGGAGATAACTGTACCTTGTAGTGATCCAAGAGACCTGTTTTTTGGTAAGATTGTGATGTCAGAATTTTCCATGAACTTATCTAAACTATTTGTACTTTAAGGTGTCCATGATTACAAAGGCTATCAGGTATAAGGGTGGCAATCCTGCCTCTGAAAGAGTATTGCAGTGGTGTTCTCTTCTTTCTCCCTTCGAATCTGAAGATTTTATACAGATGGTTCTGCAGCCTTTGCCAAGTTATAGTCAGAAGCAGTAGCAAAATAGAAAAGGTCGAAAGCAGCTTTTTACAAAGTTCTTCTTTGCTTCAGTTTTTAGAAAGTTGCTAACTCTGCAAAATAGGCATAGCTGAGGTATAGTTCTTATTATAACGTTTTGCATGTGTGGAGTGAAATTTAAAAATGTGGCTACCCAGACTCCCAGGTATTTAGAGCTATTCCAGACTATGGGACATTCATAGATTTGCATATTTTGGAGAATATTGACATTAGCCCTTGAGATACAAAATATCTTTTTCAGCAAGTAGAAGAGTTTATGGGTGCCAAAAATCAACAACTGTGTCTTACTTAAGTTGACTTTTATATCTAGCTGTTGCACACCCATACACAAGATGTGCCAGGTCACTTCTAAACTTTGGGCTCATGTTATCTGGGGAATATCCAGATAGACAGATGACCGTGTCATTAGTATATATGAGTATTACTGTTTTGAACTTTAACTATCACTGACTTGAAGAATAAGCTAATGAACAAAGGACCAAGGACATGGACTTGAGGTGCTACTGAACAGATAACATCAAAGCTAAGGTTACATCACAACCATTTTCTATTCTACATAGATTCATTCTCTCCTTATATACAATAGGTTATGTACTTTGTTTTTGTAGTTGGCAAAGGTGTATACATTTCTTTAAAAGTGAAATCCTTATCTTTGTTTCACAATAAAGCCTATGAAACTGCTTTAAAACCAGCTGGACATGGAATGGCTTTATACTACTCGGTTTCTGCCAAGATGATACTTAAAGCAAATCATCAAACAGTATCTGTTTTACTAAAATTATCTCTGGCATCTGAGTATTTGAAGTGACACAGCAAGAAAAATCTGTAGTAATATTACAAAGAAAATAAAATGTTATACCTTTTGATGGCAGACTGTTTTAACACATCTTGAGTGTGACGAGCCTCTGTTCCCTTGGGCTCTTGTGAATTATTGTTTTTGAAAAGCAGGTTGAATCCAATTTGTGAAGCACTGTGACAGAATATATCCTTATACACAGCATCAATAGTGGGGCCGTTATCAAACTGACATACTAAGATTTAAAGGTTAAGGGTTCTTAGATGTCAGGAAAAGTGCGCATATATGTATGTGTGTGTGTGTGTGTGTGTGTGTGTGTGTGTGTGTGTGTGTGTGTGTGTGTGTGTGTGTGTGTGTGTGTGTGTGTGTGTGTGTGTGAGGGAGATCATCGTGTTACCACTTTGCTAAAATTCATCTGCTAAGGGCCTTAGCCCTTGGACATCATTTACAAGGATAACTACATGCTCTTTTGTGTGTTACTCAGTGAGTGCTTTTCCCATCATTTAACCCCTTTTGAACTCCAGTGTCAACTTTTTTCACCTGTTATCTTCTTCACTGCCTACAAGATAGATCTATTTAATTGTGAGAATTTCCATCAAACAAATAAGTGGATTAGTTGAGATCACCTTAATTCTCTTAGTAAACTGACATTAAAGGAAAGGAGGCGAGCACAGCTTCCCTTAATAATTCTGCATGAACACACAAAGTTACTTCTTCTTGGATCAGCCTATGTGCACTAGCCCTAGGTAAATATCATTAGAATGTTCACTGATGATGTAAAAGTTTCCAAGAAGTTATCAGTACCTTTCTAAATTCCTTCCTTATGTTAGACTATGGTTACACTGACTTCTAGCTGTTGCAAGGGGTTAGGACATTGACAGGTCTCAGATTTTGACCTTGCTTGAGAAAAGATACTTCAGTTCTGTCCAGCTGCCTTTGTCTTGTCTAGTTTTTAAATGAAATAGCCATCATTCCTGCAAAATGGCCACTGACATTAGCAACAATGCAGCTGCCACAGCATTTTATTGATAGGCCCAATGGCAGTGTAACTGATGCACTTAAAAGTATAATGTAGGCATAAACAGCTCCAAAACATGGAACCTGCTGACTAGAATAATGCTAACCCATGATTTAATTACAACAGAATCCTGTCACATACACTAATTAAAAGCTAGATTTTCCTTGTCCATTTTCCTTTTACCATGGTGCAAAATTACTTTGTGTCAGCCCCTTTTGGACATTTTTTGCATATATCACACTGACATGATGCAGCAATCAGTTATTAATTATACTAATAATCCCTGTAACTGTGTTAGGCCGCATGCATGGGAGGAGAGATGTCAAACACTTGTCTGGCTTGCCGGCAGCATTTCGGAATCCTATAACAGGTAATGTCTTTCTGCTGAAAGCATGCATTTTTAAATAAATGATTGTTCTAACAAAACTTATATTTCTCTGCTTTGATATTGTAAACTACAGCCCAGAACCGATTAGCCTGCAAACACTTCATATGTAAGAAAATGGTCTTGAATTAGTTTTGTAACAAATAATCCATTAGTTTGTCACCTTACTTTTCTACAGCATTTTTCACTTTCTGTAGTTATAGCTGATCATGAACAGCCTTACCAGGCTATGATGTCCATACATCCCATATTTTATATCTTTTCATGTCTGACTTAACAGATATCAAGTGTTTGCATGTCAAATAAACAACGGAAAATAAATCTGCTATGGCTGGCCAGCAACTTCATATCCTGAGTTTTCTATGACTTTTAGAAAAACACTATCAGGTCATTTGTAA
>NC_056725.1:1197264566-1197299566 GCF_019279795.1 Protopterus annectens | reverse complement strand
GGGTGCCTGATCCACTAACCTGTCTAGGAGCCCACTCTGGGAATGAGAATACATTTTAACAAAAATAATTATTATTCAGATAAATTATTTTGTTATGGATGCTTTTTAGATGCTATATTCAAAATATAGGGGGGGGGGGACTGCTGATGAGCTTTATTTATTTTAAATTATATTGTTTCTACCAATAACTTTTTAAAGTTTAAGCCATGCATTTCTAATGAAAGCATATTGGTTTTTAGATATGAGTATTTATTTATATTGATGAATATGCCCTAAAATTCTGAAATATCCCTGGAGCTATCATGAATTGCCTACTGTAGGTAGGTCAATTTATGCAGTCTATGAAAAATGTGATTGAGACACAGTCTGGCTGCAGTGAGGAAGATCTCATCAATAGCTCCTTTATATGTCTCGGAATTTTGTTTTTACCACTTACTGCTTTCAGATTTGTGATGGTCATTAATTTTATAGTGGTGGCCCATGCATTGTATTGACATACGCACTTCCCCTACACTCATTTTCTCTCTCTCTCTCACACACACACACACATGCACACACGCACACATGCACACACGCACACACACACACACACACACACACACACACACACACACATACACACAGTTTCTTAGATATCCCACAAAACACACACATACACTCACCATCAAATCACCACTCTCTATCGGACTTAGATAAACTTACCCATTCACCCACACACACGCTTAGACACATATTCACAATCCTCTACCTAACCCCCTTATCGCAAGCACCTAGGCAGGTACACACACACAAAACAAATGTATAAACACACAGACAAGCAGGCACAGACACAGACACACAAACAGACACATATAAACACAGAGACATACACACACACACACACACACACACACACACACACACACACACACACACACACACACACACACAATTCTATTCTTGACCCATGTGCACATACTTACACACACACACACACACACACACACACACACACACACACACACACACACACACACACACACACACACACTAACACACACACCCCACTCCCATGTCTCTACGGATCTTTGCTAAACTCACCTTCAGCTTGACTTCCCACTGAAGTCAATGGGTGGCTGATGTCTTTTGACAGTGTTAAAATTTTCTGTGGTAAGGTCTGCAGCCAAATAATTCGCTTGACAGGCTAAACCAGTATCTGCAGGTATTTCTGGGGGAGATTGCATGGCTAATTAGCATTAGCCACTCCCATGAATTGCATCATTACCTTCTACCATGGCCTATTGGACCACCCTTGGCATGGGAAATCACAGTAGTAGAGCAGTCTCTGAATTGGAAAGTGTTATTATGAGGGGCAAGCCATTGTGGGAAGGCTTACCACATATGGCATTCCTTTCTGAAGTAGTGACTAATATTTATAAGAGCTAACGATTATTTGCATCTTAAGAGCATGCATTCAAAATATATATTTAAGAACAGCATAAGTCAGGTGTTAATAACATCTAGAAGCAGAATATTAAATGAGCATTTACATAGGCTCATAAATTTATAGGTGTGTACTAGGCTAATGACCACTAGGGCTTTTATAAGCCTAGTAGCGTGTCCCAAATTTGTCCAACAAGTTATATGTTTTAGGCATTTATAAAGGGGTGATTGTTGGTTACGACATGATTTAGTGACTGCTTCTGTCTATCAGAGACATAGGCACCAGACCAGGCATGATTTTTTTATTTTCTATCCAATGGTCCAAGCTAAGCTTAAATAGGGTTAGGGAGGGTTTCACATGGCTGGGGAGCCTGTTCCATAGAAAGGGAATTTTCTGAGATACATATCTGTCTCCAACATGTCCTGTTTACATTGCAAGCAAAATTTAGGTCTTTAGAGCTAGCAGTTCTGATACTGTTTGCTTTGTGGATGTGCAAAAGGTTCATCGTAGCAGGGCATACCTCTCAACTGTCCAGCTTTTTACCTCATATTTTGGATCTATTTCTCATAAATTTGTGTTTTTTCTGGCACATCACCCAGCAGTGTGAATTATGGCTCTAGATGATTGATACCCTGACCCCATGTGTAAAAATGGGAAAAAGGGGTTGTAGGTGGACGGATTTGAGTTTCAGGATTCATATCCTTCAGAAAATGTATGTCAATGTAAAAACCTGTTATCCCAGCAACTTTCTAAGTTTATAAGAGTAACATTTAAAATTTGCCCCTGTTTTTAGGCATTTCTCTCCCCTTTATTTTTGGCCCTATCCAGATTCCGTGTGCTATGAGGTTGAGAGGTAATGAGCAGGATCCAGGGAAGCCTTGTATGCCAGGCATAGGTCACCTCTCAGTAGTCTTTAGGAGAATGAGTACAGAGATCGGGCTTTGAGACGATCTGCAAAGGACATTGTGTTTATGCCCTATATTCTTTTTGAAAGGATCTTTTAGTGGACACTCTAGTTGCTGCATGTGTCTGGACAGGTACACCAAAGGGGGCATTGTACTCTATGATGGGTCAGTTATAGTGGTATAATGACTTCCCTGGACCTAGATGCCAAGACATACTTGAGCAGCATAGAAGGATTTCCTTAATACCTTGGATACATGTTGGTCAAAGGCCAAGTTACTGACTAAATGTGTTCCCAGATCCATGACTAGTGGATCAAATCTTAAGGATGTTTTATTTTTTTTCAAATAATTTTTTATTTTCCAAATAATATAATGTTTAACAATACAATCATCAATAAACAAGTATTATAAATCTTTATATACACTATGTACAATTGATCTGAACAAAGGAGGGAAACAAATTAATAAAATATATGAAATTAGTAACAAAAAAGGATGTTTTATTGATAACATAATTTCCTGGTGTAGCCAACCTCCAAAAAGGTATTATACTGCATTTCTTGGCATTAAGTTTTAAGTTGTGGCTTTTGCAGTGGTCATTTGTCTGTGTTAGAACCTCTTGTAAGATATTAATGTCTTGGGGAGATTCTATGACTGCTCCAAATTTGTAATGTGGCCGTTCGCTTACCTGTGCGGTTGACAAATATGTGTCAATGAAACCTAATTCCATAAGTTTGTTAACAATGCTAGAGTTGGGTATTGTATCAAATGCCTTAGCCAGGTCAAGGTAGGCAGTATGCAGTGTTTTACCATCATGCATTGCCTTGGTGACCTTCTCAAAGACATCCACCAGATTCAGTAGGCATGACCTTCCTTTGACAAAGCTAAACTAGGATGGATCCAGTGTCTGAAGGTCTCTTATGTCTTTGTTGATCATTTTCATGATAATTCTTTCCATGGCTTTGCATGTAAGACTAGTCAGACTAATGTGTCTGTAGTTTCTGGGATTTCTGGGATCTGTTGATGGTCCACCCTTATGAAGAGGGATTACCCTTGTAGTTCTCCATTCTCATAGCACAAAGCCTGTTTTAAGACTATATTTAAATAGAAAATACAGTGGTCCTGATACATCATATTTCAGAGTATTCAGGAGGCATGTCTGGATATTATTGGGATCCACAGAGGCTATGTTCTTGGCCTTTGTGAGCACAACCATGAAATGCTCTCTATTTATAGTTGGCGGGGTTATTTTAAAAATATTTCTTGGGAGGTGGCTGGGGTGAATGAAAGGTAAAGTTGGAACTGAATTTGTCAGCCAGCAGATTCGCTATAACACCTGGCTCAGTGATTGTGGCACCATTAACCACTAGTTCAGCACATTGATGTGTGCTGCCTTTGAGGTTACTGGCATGGATGAAGAAGGCCTTATGGTTGTCTTTTGCATGGGAGGTTATCTTGACCTCAAAGTTGGCTTTACTGGACATAATTAGCCATCTTAGCTGCCTGTTTATTTTGATGAGAGAGTTCTAATCTTTATGGGAGTTCACTTCTTGATTTTTAGCCATGATTTTTTCCTCTTTTGTTTTATAACCTGTTTAATATGGGATGCCACCAGGGTGGTTTGTTTTTGGGGTTAGGTTGAGCTTACTTCTGGTAGTTACAGCAGTCTGTATTCAGCCATTGTCATGGTTGTACAGAGTTTCTGTGAATAATTCTGCATATGCTGCTGTGTTCTCTGGATTTGGAGGGGCACTGAATTTTGACAAACTATTGCTTAGTAAAAGGTTGTTTGCCTTGGAATAGTTCCTGTTATTAGGCTTATTGGGGTTATTACATTGATTTTGATTTCTAAGGTGACAGCTTTATGCCCAGAACTTACCAGGGAGGATGTGACATTGGGGTGGTACACCATTCTTCCATATTTGTGAGTAGGAGGTCCAAGTCTGAAAAAGTCTGTATTAAGGAGGAAAGCGCTTACTTTGTACTTTGTATTTTGTAATGCATTCTGGTTGATTATTTCTGCCTGGTGGCCGAGTTTGTTTCAGTTTAGTAGGTCCAGAATGTTGAAACCTCTAGTGGGCATAAGCACTAACTAGTTAAGGGTGTTTGTATTACAAAGTCCAGGAATCCCCGAGTCTGCAGATTTGGCCCATGTAGGATTCCCAGTCTAAAGAAGGGTAATTAAATTCCCCCATAAGTAAGGTGTTAGGCTGAATGGTGAGTGTCTCCAATAGGGTTAAGTATGTGCTATGAGTTTCATGGGACATAGAGGGTAACCTATAGCTTGCTAGGATATGGTTTGGGATTTTATTTACAGTGACCTGCACATGGAGAAACTCTAGATCATCATCCTGTTTAACCAGCCTAAAGGTATGCTTGTTAGTGATGTATATTGAAACACCTCCACCTTTAGTCCCTGTCTGTGCAGTTACTCATCTAAAGGTATGAAAGGCATTGAAACCTTGCACTACTGGAGTACTCTCTGCAGCTTCAAACCATATCTTGGTAACTGAACAGATATCTATATTTTTCCTAGGTGATGAGGGCTTGGAGGGAGTTTAGTTTTTTGTTTAGGCTACTGGCATTTAGCAATAACACTTTTGAGTTGATGTTGCTATGTTGGTAGTTTTGTCAATTTGGCATTGCATAAAGAAGGCACTATGGAGGAGGATAAAGTTTTAACCTATATTCAAAAACTTAGAGGAGGCAGACGCAGACCATCAATGGCAAAACAACATGGTTTGTTAACCATGTCTTCCCATGCTGACAAATACTGGATTTCCTTAGAATGACACCAGAAATTCAGCCAATTATTAAAATCAATCATCTTTCATTGACCTTGTGGCAACATCTTTGGGGAAGGCAATATGCTACTCAATGCTAATAGTCAAGGAGATTTAGAAGGTGGAAATTCCACAGACAATGCTAACTACCGACCAATTGCATTCTCCCCCCCTCTCTAAAATCCTAGAAAAATGCATTCATATACAGCTTCTCAGTCACCTCCTGCTGCACAACCTACTCTCTCCCACACAACACGGTTTTTGCCCCAACCACAGCACAACGACTGCCCTCCTCTCTTTCACCCACACTATCGTTGAGGCTTTGGACAACAATAAACTCATATCCTGCCTCTTCCTTGAACTTTCCAAAGCTTTTGATACTGTCTCACATCCTTACTGCTATCTCAACCTATCCCCCACCTCCCTAGCTTTGTTCTATAGCTACCTATCTGGTAGGCAGCAGTCCGTTGAATGGCTCTTTTCCTCCTCACCATTCCTCCATGTCACAAATGGAGTACCTCAAGGCTCCATCTTTGGCCTTCTTCTGTTTAATGTTTTCACCAATGATCTTTTGACATCCTGCAAAGAATCTTCCCTGATTCAACATGCAGACGACTCTACACTCATCTTTATCTCCAACAATATCTCTGAGCTCCATACCCTAACCCAACAGGCCTTTCTATCCACTGAGAAATGGCTATCTGACAACCTACTTATCCTTAACCAAAAAAAGATCAAACTCCTACTCTCCCTCCCCCATTCTATTTCTCAGCATAAAACCTTCTTTGCTATCAAATCTTCCAACAATATAACTATCCAACCCAATACCCACACTAAACTCCTTGGGGTCATTATTGATGATGAACTAAAATTTAACCTGCACATACCCCAATATATAAAAAAACACATCAGAAACTAGGGCTACTATATCGGAACAAAGCATTTCTAACCCCCAACTCTAAACTCACCCTAGGACAGGCACTCCTCCTCCCCTCCCTCCTATATGCTGCCCCAATTCTCAACAACATTCAGACTACAACCCTGAACAAACTCCAACAAACTTACCACAAAATAGCTAAATTCATAACTAACTCTCCATACAAGGCACATCACTGTATTTCACTGAATTATTTCCAATGGTTAGAGCTCCCCCAACAACTGCAGCTATCCCAATTTCAAATGCTACATTCAATTCTCTATAAACCATCACTTTGCCCAACTCTTTCATCCTTGATCTCTAACCATATTCCAGCTTGGACTCTCCGTACCTCTAACCAGCAGCTACTGGACATATACCAACCTAAAAAAATCTGTAGGCAAATTACTATGCAAACACTCTGCTGCCCATGCTTGGACAAGCTTCCCTTACACATATGTTCCATCACACACTCCTCACACTTCCAAAATGATCTAAAAAGATCACCTTCTCAACTCCAAAACCTGCCCCTGCCATGACCCAACCTAACCTCCTTATACCCATTCACTTATCTACCTCTCTCACCTACCTTGCACCACACCTTGTAGGGTGTCATATATTGATCTCTCTCAAATGTTGATCATGATATTTGTATATATGTTCTGTCTCTGTATATATATTACTGTGTTCTTTTTTGACTTATGCCTGCTGTCTAATATGTCTTTTACATTCATAAAGTATACTTAGTATTCTGCTTTTCACTGTATAATCAAGTTAAATTATTTTCTTGTTCTCTATTACAGCCATATAATATTAATATTTGTATTTTTTTTCTGACTTACGGTTATTGTCTATTAACAGAGCTTTTCTGCTCGTGTCTCCTCTGAAAATGGGCCACAAGCCCGGTAGGACCAACCAGGTTAACAAATGTGAATAAATAAAATAAAATAAATACAAAAATAATGTATCTCTTCATATAGTCTGGGGAGGTATCTCAGGTCATTTACACCTACATGGAATATGATGGAATCTTACTGGTACCTGTGGTGCAGTGACTTGAGTGCATGCATAATTTGGTGGAGCACAACTCCCGATAGGCAACTAACTATTATCTTCTCCTAGTTCAGCCTGGTTAGAGGGCCATCAGTATGTCTTAAAATGGAGTCCCTTATGAATAGAGCCATGGGATGTGTGTTTGCCTGCCCTATGGGCTTTGTATTTGGGGTTCCACTGATTGAGGCTGTGTGTATTTTGTTAGGTGTTGCTTTTGTTGAGTGCTTTTGCATTTACTGAGGATAATCTTTGCTGTTGGGTTTTCTAGGAGGTCTTTTTTTGTTTAGGAAGATTGCATTTAAGTGTAGACATTATGTTCTGAGTTTTATGACAGAAAAGAAGAATAGGAGGTTAGGAGTTGGCATAATGATTAGGGTGCTTATCTCACAGACAATAAGAGCAAAGTTTGATTCTCACCAAGGAAAATTGGCTAGGCTTAAAATGATCCACTAGGGCAGCTAGCTTAGTACTTACCTAAGAACTATAAATTTATACTTGAACATGATAGAAACAGAGTGGGAGATTAGAGAACTGTTTCAGAAAAACAGTCTTTTATGAAGGTGTGGACATGAATAGAAAGGAAGACAGAAAAAGAAAGACTAGAGTTAGGTACTGTATTACACATAATACACATAATAGAAAGGTACAACAGATTGTGAATAGACATTGGAGTAGCTTAACTTTCCATGACAGCTTAAAAGATATAGTAACAGAGAAACCCTGTTTTTCAAAAAACAAACACAGAGAGAGAGAGAGAGAGAGAGAGAGAGAGAGAATCTTTGAACAATATATTAAATATTCACATTTCAATTTATGTCTCCCAAATCTCATATGCTTAGTTTTTGATGTATTTATCAGCAGACTATTCTCCTGTGCCCAAATGGTCAATTTAGTCAAGTTGTTTTGCAGATATGCCTTATCTGTAACGCATGTAATCAGTTTACCTAATTTCAGGTCATCTGCATATAGACTGTAGAACACCTCAGATGAATAGGTTAGGTCTGAAAGATGCAATCTAAACAAGTAAGGGCCTAGGACAAAACCCTCTGGGACACCCTGACTGTAAACAAGGATTTCACCTGTCCAGTTGCTGTATGATACTTGCCATGTCCTATTTGTAAGCCATGCAGCTATCCATCTTATCAAGAATACATTCAATACCTAGTTGTACTAATTTATTGATCAGCGTTTTGTGCATGACCCTGTCAAAAGCTAAAGTTAAAGCTATATAAATTACATCACAGCACAATTTTTCATTCATAGCTGTTATTATATTGCTATAGAACATCATGTTGCAGGTGGTAATAGATCTGATATATGGTTTCAAGTTCCATCCTATCCAGTTCTGACAATAACTTGTCCAATATTACCTTCTCCATTATTTTTCCACAACATGAAAGTAGACTTAAGGGTCTATATGACTCTGGGTTTGTCCTACTCCCCTTTCCCTTGAAGATAGGTTTAATAAGCGCATGTCTCCAGTCTGAAGGAATCTCCCCATATAATAGATATAATGGTACTGTAAGTTCTTGCTGAAGTATTCTCAGGTCATTGTTACTAATTCCGTCTCCTCTCTGTGCTTTATTTGGATCTAGTTTGTGCAGTTCTTTTTCAATATAATCTAATTTGATTCCAGTGCCTGGGATTACCAGGATGTCACTAGAAGAACTTTATCACCCCAATTGTGGAGCCAAACTGTTTTGCATAAGATTTTGTAAATATATCTATAATCTGTTGGGTCTGAGAATAAATTTTAGAATCTGCACACAGTTTATCAATTTGTGTGTCTTTATTCCTTCCGCATCCTATGTATCTATAAAAAGGTTTCCTATTATGCTCAATATCTTTCTATAAATTGTATGGGCGGCCACGGTGGTGCAGTGGTTAGCATTGCCGCCTCACAGCAAGAGGTTCTTCGGTTCGATCCTTGGCTGGGGTGCCTTCTGTGCGGAGTCTGCATGTCCTCCCTGTGGTCGCGTGGGTTTCCTCCGGGTGCTCCGGTTTCCTCCCACATCCCAAAGACATGCTGCAGGTGGATTGGACACTCTAAATTGGCCCTAGGTATGCGTGTGAGTGTGCCTTCTGTGGAAGGTTGGGCGCCGGGCTGGCAACTCGACATCGTAAAACTCCACTGCCATTCAATGTGCGGACAGGTGATCCGCTGTGGCGACCCCTAACCGGGATAAAGCCGAAAGAAGAAGAAGAAGAAGAAGATCTTTCTATAAATTGTCTTCAAATTTTTCTTGATCTTGTCTCACACTATGCTTAATCTGTTTGTCCAGCTTGTTTATTTCAGTTTTCAAAGTTGTAGTTCGACCTGTCTTCCATTTCTTACATTTTTTGTCTCTCACCTTAATCAGATATCTTGTTCTTATGGAAATATATCCCCCTGATGTTGTATGTCTAGATCCTGATGTTAAACATTTTTTTTTTTTTACATTCAAACAATTTTTCTTTCAAAACTTTCCACATTCCATCTGCAGTTTTTCCTCTGAACACATCACTCCAGTTAGTTTTACACAGTGACTATTTTACTTCCACATAATCTGTAATTAACCTTCTGTGCGTTGGTTTAGATTTCAGTTTGGCAGAATTATCTATCAACAAATTAACCTTAATAACCCTATGATCACT
Organism: Protopterus annectens; assembly: GCF_019279795.1. Classification (NCBI taxonomy): domain Eukaryota; kingdom Metazoa; phylum Chordata; order Ceratodontiformes; family Protopteridae; genus Protopterus; species Protopterus annectens. Next base: position 1,197,289,852 of record NC_056725.1, on the reverse strand, counting down.
GCACATCAATGGTGGTAAACTTGACTTGAAGTAACAGTAATTTCTTTAGAAACACAAACAATGTCAAATATGTTCCGTCCCCTGGTAGGTTATTTTTACAATCTGAAGCAATTGTTGTTCCTGAATATACGTTATGAATAATTTCCTTGCTAACATTGTTGAATCAATATTATTCCAGTCTGCTTCTGGTAAATTAAGTCCCCAGCTAATATTATTCTTCGCTCCTGTGTTTCATGCAAGAAATATATGAATTCCTCTAGGTCATCTGCACTTGACTTTGGTGGTCTATACACTCCAACAATTGTTATATGTTCCAGGGTTGTCTTTATTGTCACAGTTACAAAATCTATAGTATTGGTGTTATCATTGACATGTAATAATCACAGGTCTCATAATTATCTTTAATCCCTATCATAACACCACCACCTGATTTTCTGTTAGAATTTCTGTTACAGCAAAAACATTCATACCCTGACAGAACTGGTTTCCAGTCATTGTTCTTTAACCATGTTTCACAAATAGTAACAACATCAATGCTGTGGGAATGTAGCAAATTTTCCAAGAATAAAAAAAAAAAAACATTATTATTAATGCTTTTGGCTTTAACAACCATCAGGGATGTATTAAATATTGCAATCTTTGAACTGTTAAATTTTTGACCAGGCAAAAATCCTGCCTAGCGTTTGTCAAATATTGCAAAATATCTGCTGCAAAAATTCTCTTCCCTGATCTTGACAAATGCATGCCATCCTGTCTGAACATGTGTGCCCAAAACTAGGCTCGGATGCTCTACACATTTCCATTTTTTAAAACAGGACATTTTTTGCATGTAGGTATTTATCCTAAAAATCTTTTCATTCTCAATGACCTGACTACCCTTTCTATAGGTGATTTGTGAAAAATATGTCCTAACACCAGTACAAGCTATACTATCTATGAGGGCTGTCAGTTTCCTACTAACAGTCAGAGATTCTTTGCAGATGACATCACTTGTACTAACATGAGTAAAAACGGATCCGTATTTCCTTACATTAAAGCATTCAAAGGCTTGTCTCACATCTTCTATTTTTGCTCCTGACAAGCATAACACTATTCGATATTCATTATCTTCTCTGCAAATATAAATATCAGTTCCTCTAATAATTGAATCTCCAATTGCAAGAATATCTTTGCTGGCCAGCTCTGAAGACTCTTCATCTTTTAATAAAGTAATATCTACTCTATCAATTGTTACGAAGGACAGATCTTCATCACTATTAGTCTTATTAATCCCACTATTTTCATTGCGTATTAAATTCTCATCGATCTGGCACTGTAAACCCACAGCTTGACCCATGTAGTCAATATCTGTCTTTCTCTTTTTTCTTACAGTAATGTTCTTCAATCCTTCCACGTTCAGTTTTGATTTCTTTCTTTTCACCTGCCCCTTACCTCTTTTTTCTACCTTTTCCTTTGGAAAGGTGATGCCTTTTTCTGTAGACTGAGGGTTTTCTGATAGACAGATATCTTCATTCCCTGTCACCAGTGCGTTACATAACAAAACAGAATCCTTTTTACCACGTATTCTCTTTCCTTTACAGTCATTAGTCAGTTTCTTTTCTTCCTTGTTGTTTGTTGAGAACTTCTTCCTTTCTTTCTTTCTTTCTTTCTTTGTTTCCTTCTAAACAAACTGGATCATCAGATTGCTGAGTACTTGCATCCACAATTCCAAAGTTGTCAGGGGCATCATCTTGTTTCATAGGGGTTGAATGATCTTTGCAGACAACAGATGCATCATTTCCTGAATGTGTTCTATTTGTTCTATGCCTAACATTAATTTAGTTCAGCAGTCCAGTCATTAATATATGAAACAACAGTTCTCCAAGCCATGCCAATTGCACAAGTGCAATCATCATCATTAAGTCTAGATTTACTTCTAACAATGGTAAGCAAATCATTCAACTTTTGACATGAGGAACACAAAACACCAGTGTTATCAGCTGTTACCTTTAAATATGCATAGCATTTATTACACTGTACAAGATATTTGCGCATTAGCAAATCCTTAATTGCATGCTCATTTAAGGAATCCATATTCAACTTCAAATGAATAAAATATTGTAAATGAAAAGAGTAATCAAAAACAGTAACCGCAGAATTCAAAGAGAGCTTAAATCAACTTCTATCACAAAAAAATCACACCAGCAATATACAACTAAATAATAAATTAAGTACAGTAAAGTAGTAGAGAGGGTAGAATAGCCAGGTGAAGATGAGAAAGTGGTGATGCATAGAGAATCCATACAAACAGGAGTGGAGAAAAGCAGATGAGACTGATGTTCAGTCAAGGATATAGCATGAGTTGAGCGGTGACTTTGAAAGGTGGTCTTTCAGAAGATGCTTGAAGAAAGGATGATAAGTTATAGTTCTATAGCCAGTGGAACACAGTTCCATTTTTTGACATTTTTTGGCACAAAGTAGTAATAAAGGTTATTTCCAATTGCTTTTTGAGGTGTACAGATGGTGAGAAGTTGTTTATCATTAGAACAAAAGGGTCTGGGTGATAGGAAGGAAGAACAAAGCTTAGTACAGGACAGGCATGTGGGAAGTAGCTGGTTGTAAGAAGTCCAGTTAGTGGTGTAGTTCAAGTCAGTTCGAACTTTTAAGGGCCTTGCAGTGATGTTTATAGTATTGTTTATTGGCAGCAAATTTAGCAACTTTGTTGTAACATATTCCAAGTTTAGTTTTAACAGATACCTGGACGTTGGTAAGGATAGGGGCACCATATAATTGTGAAAGGAAAGCGGTAAGTGGTTGCTAGGGTAGTTTAAGCAGAGTCAGGAAGAACGTTTTTATATCTATAAAGTATGCCAAGTTTCTGGTGAGATTTTTTTTTATATTATTTTGAATGTGGAGTTCAAATCTGAGGTTGTCACCAATTGTCACACCAAGCAGTTTTGCATGGGATGCAATTTCTATTGTTAAGTGAGAAGATTTGTCCTTCAAATGTGTTTTGGGGAGGAATAAGAGCAGTTTTATTTTGGGGGGATTTAGTAACAAATGGGCACTGTGAAGCCAGTCTTCAACAGAGGGGAAGGGTTCTTGTGGGATTTCAAGGAGGTGCACCAGAGTGTCAGATGAGAATACTGGTGTGGAATCATCAGCATAAAGTATATGTGATGCTTGCCTAGAAGAGTTATAGAGGTCATTAATGAAAATGTTAAAGAGAACTGGACCAAGAATTGACCTTGGGGTACACCAGTGGTAACGGGAAGGAAAGGAGAAAAAGTATGTTGCCATCGAACAGTTTGCTGTCTATCTGATAGGTAGCTTTTAAAACACTGAAGCCAAAGAGGGATAGACTGAGATGGAGCAGATGCTGATGGAATTTTCTATGTGAGACAGTATCAAAGGCTTTGGATAGATCCAGAAATCTGGAACAGAAAAGTTTTTCAAAATCCCTTTTTCTTGTTTATATCATCTAAAAAGGATAATAGTGCAGTAGTTGTACTATGGCCAAGGTGGAATCCATATTAAGCACTGGTTAGGTCTGTCTTGATTGGAGATGTTGAAGAAGCTGAGCGTGGATACATTTCTCTAGGATTTTTGAGAGAAGAAAGAGAATTTCAAAGAGACAGAAGTTAAAGATTTCTGTAGAATTTCCTCCCTTGTGCAGTTGGATAACATATGTTCTTTTTCAAATAGCTGGGACATAAAATTAATTTATGGATCTATTGATTAAGATAGCTACTGGGTAAGATATGGCTTTTGCTGACATTTTCAGTTGTTTAGGTGGGAGGTTGTCGGCAGTTGTGGAGCAAGCTTTAAGTTTAAGTAGCAGTTTTTAACATGTGTGCTGGAACCATAGAGCCAGGGGGAGCCCCCCACTTTTACAGCTGCAAGACCTGTCGGAAAAAAAATGAATGAAGTGGAGTTTTCACACTAACGTGGATTTGCATGCTGAAGTTAAACTAACTAAACTAGCTGTTCTTGTTCTCTTATTGCTCTGTGTTGCAGTAGTTATACTGCCGCTGTTCTGTTGGTGCTACCAGAGCCAGTGTCATGCCAGTAAGGAGAGTTTTGTTCTTTTATTTGCAAGAGTTATGGTGCTCCCATGTGTGTGTGTGTGTAAAATATCTTAGTTAGGTATACCTGATAGTGTTATTAAGCTCAAACAAGACCCTGAATTCTCTACCCATACAATCACTTGTGATTCAGGGAGTTGAGTTCATAGCTCTCAACTGTCCAGATTTTCACAGAATATTTGGCTCATACCTTTGGTCTCTACCTCTTAAAATTTGTGGTTTTCTAGCAAATCAGTGTGCACTCAATTCACTAAATAATGATAGTCCTTTAAGTTTCAGTCTTCCTATCTTTCAGGAAACACATGGTAACACAAAACACTTTATTTTAGCAACTTTCTAAGATTATACAGGCAATATTTAAAATGTGTGCCTGGTTTTGGGCCTTTGCCCCCCTCCCCCACACACAAATACATTTTGGCTTTTTCCAGATTTCTTGGGCTGCAAAGTTGAGAGATTTAGTTGAGTGTCAAGTGGATTTTACAAGGAACTGAGAGCTTCAGGGGAAGAGAAGTTTAGTGCTATTTATGTAAGTTGTTTGCATTGTTAGTAGCACAACAGGTAGTATACTTGCTTTTGATGCAGAAGGCTGTGGGTTCTACTGTCACAGTATGCAGATGGATTGCTGATACTGTACTGTGTTGTACTTTAATAGGAGTGGATGCTGCAGTCCTATGAATGTCCTCCTTTGGAGGAGTTACCTAGCAACTATGTTTCTGTTATCAGTTTGCCATCCATTCCCCATTGCAAAATTACTAGCTTATCTTTTTTTAATGTAACATAGGCAATTTGTTCTTCAAGGGCAACAAACACTTTATTTGTAGATGAAACAATGAAATATAAATTTATTTGCTAGCAGCAACCTCTTCATTAGTTACAGATCCCTTTAATGTGGAATTATTTAGATGACTTACTTCTGCAGAGATTTTGCATATTTACTGATCTTGGTGGATTGCAATGACAGAAGTTTGAGAGGCCTTTTATGGTTGACATTTTCTGAAATGGGTAGCTTTGTCATTATTGATTCATACATTTTGTTTCATTGCTTACTAGAAGACTGTTGCAAACTACAAGTTTAAAACACATTTTAACAAGTAGTGCTGTATTATACAAGGAATATAATTTAATACAATCAGGTTAATACAATCAGGAAGGTGAATCAAAAAATGCATACATGTATGCTTGCTCACAGAATCCAGGAGATCAAAACAGAGGAAGAGACCAGTCAGCAATGGAGTCCCCAAGGGTTTGGTGCTGAGGCTTTTTCTGTTTGCCATATACATCTCAAAGGTAGATTGAAATAGCAAAGGGCTTTGGCCGACTAAGTCTGAGATGCCTGCAAGCTGGGAGCAGTTATTTGATCCTCAGCTGACTTAGCCATCATACAGGAAGGTTTATCCCAAACAATAACTGGTGCCAGAATCATGAATTGAAACTAAACTCCAAGAAATACACTATTGTATCCTTTGTGAAGTCATCTACTCCAGGGAACTGCCAAATTGACAATGCCCCCTGAGAAATGATCAAGTTGTTTGGCATTTGGGAACTTGTGTGCACAGTGACCTAACTTTTGACCAACATGTGCCCAGAGTCATAAGAAAGTCTTTCTAAATTGCACAGCTTATAAACAAATTGATTTTGACTAGATTTAGAGATGTTATTGCCCCCCTTTACAAAGCCTTCATTAAATCAATCATTTTGTATAATGCCCACTTTGGCATGTATCTGTCCAGACCCATGCAACAACTGGAATACCCGCAGGGATACCTTACTAAAAGGATACAAGTCCTAAACAGTAGGTCTTGCATGGACCACCTTGCATGAATCACTTTGAAAGCTGCACTTTCTCCTGTTGCCCGCCTTTCCTATAACTAGCCAAGTCTGGTTACAGAGTTGCTGTATCCAGGATTGTTAGTAAGCATCTGAGCCCCCTAAGCCTTTCTGTGTTGGAGGGAAGCCTTCTAGCTTATCAGTGGGAGTGGTAAGCACTAGGTAGTCTATCCTCCACGGGAAGAGTGAGTTTTGGCCCAGAAATTGTAGTTTATTTGGCTGTTTGGGCAGTTTTCCATCTCTTTCAACTTGCTGACTTAAAAGCCTGCATTTGTACTTGTTCCCCGCCTTTCCTGTAACTAGTCTAGTCCAGGTACAGATTTGCTGTATCCAGGACTCTTTGTAAGCTTCTGAGCCCCCCAAGCCTTTCTGTGTTGGAGGGAAGCCTTCTAGCTTATCAGTAGGAGTGGAAAGCATTAGGTAGCCCATCTACCACAAGAGAAGTGGTTCCAGGCCCTGAAATTGTAGTTTATTGACCATTTGGACAGTTTGTATGTCTCTTTCAACTTTCTGGTTTAAAAGACCACATCTGCGCTTGTTTCCCATCTTTCCTGTAACTAACCTACTGGGTAGCACTAGAAAGCCTTAAACTGATACAAGCCTTCTAGCTTAGAAAAGAGACTTTGGAGTGACTAAGTATCAGTTTTCTGTACTTTCTTGCTGTACTTAACTGTTTTCCACCTAAACGCAGATTTTCTACTGTTTATTGTGATTTAAAAGCTTGTTTTTTTCACATATTGTACTTATTTGACTGCCTGCACTTTTAAAAAGTTGTTTTTTGTTTAAATAATTTGTTTAACTGTTGTAGGCTACACACTAAAGTGTGATAGCCTTTTTCTGATCGTTTATAGTCGTCTAAAGCTTTTTTAAGTGTATTTTTTACTGTTTTTGGTTTATCTTTTCAAAAAAAACAAAAAAACCCCCAAAAACATTCCATGTTTCTCGCCTTTCTAAGCTAGTATAGTCCAGTTTTCAGGCTAGTGCTGAATTCAGGGCTGTGATACTAATTTCTGAGTTGCCCATACCTTACTTGGATAGAAGGAAGTTTCTCTGTTCACCTGTGAGAGAGGGGAGCTTTGAGCAACCTAGCTGTCCCTGGAGGAGTGGTTCCAGCCCAGAAGTTAGTACTTTATTGGCTATTTTGGGCTAATTTTTATCTCTTTCATTTCCCTACTATAAAAATTTTGCACGGTTTTGCGCACCGGGCAGCGCCGGTTAGCTACGGTTAAATTATTCCCGGCTCCACTAAGTCTCCTCTTCAGTTTTTCCCTTGAAACTAGTCTAACTCTCAACCCAAGCACTCAGAAAGCATCCTACAGCCCAGCACTTGTTCAGATCTAATAGCAAGCACTAATATACCCTGACACTGATTGCCCAGCAGGGCAAGGCTCTTTATTCACCCCTCACAAACCAAGCTACTAAGCAGCTCACCCTACTATTCAGGCATGGCCAAAGGGCAATTTCAGGTGTACTCTCCAGTCCAGCTGGTGAATCTGGGTGTCCTGAGGCAATGTTACAACTGCCTCATGTACACAGACAACCCTCTCCTCCTACCACAAAACACTAACATATGCGAGAGATGCAATTATACAGCCAAACTGAAAGCTAAGCTGTCTCCACCCAAGACTGGAACAGACAGTCAAGAGGAGAAGGTTAACACTTGCACCACACCTCCAGCTGCACACAGACCTACTAAAACAGCACTGACAAAAAATACATATAAATACACAACATCATACTCTGAGGCTCTAAATAAAAACCTACAAAAGCATCAGAGACCTCCAAAGCAGACATCCAAACAACCTGCACAATCTGTCACAAACCAGACAACACATAAAACACAAAATCAGTGTGCCGCACAATCACAGCCCTTAAGGCGAAATAACATACTTAACACACTAGTAATAGGTGACTCTGTAGTCAGGAACACTGATGTCCCACTCACTAGGCTGGACAAGTGGAAGGTTACTGTTAGCTGCCTGTCGGGAGCCAGAATCCGCCACATAACACAAGCACTCAGATCACTCCAGAACAAGTACAAATATGACTCTGTCATTGTTCATGTTGGTGTGAATGACCTGAGATGTACCTCCCTGGACTACATGAAAAGAGACATGGAACAGCTCTTTGATCATGTAGCCCAGGCTGGTATGACCCTGACCCTGACTGGCATCCTGCCCTCACCAAGAATGGTACCTCAGTATAAAGAAAAAAAAATGATCAATTTCAACAATTGGCTAAGCTTCTGGTGCCATTCAAAGGGGATCCAGTGTCTGTCAGCCTGGGACGACATGCTCGACAAGCCGCTTTGCTTCACAAGAGACGGCTTGCACCTGTCACCCAGGCTTTTGAATACTGGCCAAGGCTTTTTCTGCCCCCATAGTGCCTTTTTTAGGCAAGGCCCAAAAGTCAAACCCACCTCTGTAAACAGCACAATTAACAAAAAACTGATAGTTATGCTACTCAACGCCAGGAGTTTAAATCTCAAAACGTATGCGCTCGAAGCACGCCTCAGTATGGAGAACGTCGACATCTGTGCAGTAACTGAAATCTGGTTCAAGGCTGCAGAGAGCACCCCAGCACTACCGGGCTACAACTCATACCACACGTTTTGGCCACAGAACACGGACCAAAACACAAAAGGAGGGGGGTGTATCCATATTAATCAAGGATACCTACACCTTCAGGTTAGTGGTGCAGCATGATACCTCTAAGATCATCCATGTGCAACTAACATCAGACAAATCTACAATACAAATTGTGGCCTGCTACAGATCACCCTCCATGACCCAGGACCACCACTCCACCTTTCTGGAGACAATGGAAAACATGAAGGTCCTACTGAACACCCTGATATTGGGTGATTTCAATTAGCCTACCATTCACTGGGGAAACTACTCAAGTACAAACTCCCAGGCCCAGCGCTTCCTGAAATTCATCAACTCAAATGCCCTGGATCAGCTGGTAAACTTCCCTACCAGAGGTGAAAACATATTGGATCTGGTCATCACCAACATGGGCGATAGGTGTTCCACATCAGAGGTCAACCCATCACTGGTTAGATCAGACCATAAACTAATCACTCTGGATGTCCACACCCCACCACCCCCCCAACTAAGGAAACCACAGTAAAAAACATTTCTAAAGCAAACTTCACCTTACTTAAGACAGATGTGGTAAGTTTCACAGCCCCCACACTAAAGGATAACGCTGCCCAAGATGCAGAAACCTTTACAAATGCACTCTATGAGCACCTACAAGGATGCATGGATTGTGCCATCCCTAGCAAAACCAAGACTCACTCCTCTAAGAGAGGGAAACCAATTTGGTAGACCCCTGCCATAAACAGGCTATACAATCGAAGGAGGAAACTAGTTCAGAAAAAAAGCAAATAGCAAGAAGGAAAGACATCCCTGATCAGTATCAGTAAGAAACTAAGGTCCCTCATGAAATCATCCAAGGCTAACTTTGAAAGAAAAATAGCCAAGGATTCAAAAGATAACCACAAAGCCTTCTTTAGCTATGTTAAGAATCTAAGTGGCAACTCACAGATATGCACTGAACTAGTGCAAAATAGCACAAAATATACTGAACCTACTGATATTGCCGACATCCTGGCAGATAGATTCAGTGCAAACTTCACCCCCCCCACCTCCAAAAGGGCCCACAACAATTGTAGTGTCCCAAAAATCACAGAGGCACAGGTGAAAACATCCCTTTAAAAAGCCAAAAACACAGTGTCAATGGGACAAGATGGTGCCCCAGGCTGCGTCTTGCACGAACTACAGAACAAACTAACCCCCCCACCTAAACACGCTGTTCAACCTCAGCCTCTCCACAGGCTATGTGCCCATACAATGGTGCACAGCAACGGTTATTCCTCTCCACAAAGGAGGGGCCACAACTGACCCTGGTAACTATAAGCCTGACTAGTCTGGTCTGCAAGGTTATGGAGCGCATCATCATGGAACTCATTAACAAAGATATTTGGAACCTCCAAACATTTGGCCTGACCCAGTTTGGCTTTGTTAAGGGCAGATCATGCCTACTAAACCTGGGTGACTTCTTCAAGACAGTCAACAAGGCCATAGATGAGGGAAAGGTGGTTCACACAGCCTACCTTGACCTCGCCAAGGCTTTTGATACCATTCCCCACTCGGATATTACAGAAAAACTCACCAGCCTGAACATAAACCCCTACATCACGAGATGGATTGCCAACTGGCTTACAGACAGAACTCACATGGTAAGAATAGCGGGCTCTAGGTCCGACTCTAAACCAGTCACAAGTGATGTCCCGCAAGGCTCGGTCCTGGGACCCCTACTGTTCAGCATATACTTCTCAGAAGTACAGGCAAACACAGGAGGACTATGACTAACCCAGTTCACCTATGACTGCAAACTGGGAGCCATAATTGACTCTCCAGCTGACACGGACATCCTCCAAAAGGGCCTTACTGAGATGGACACCTGGTGTCAAAGTCATGGCCTCAAGCTAAATACCAAAAAATGCATAGTCATCCCATTTGGGATAAACAAAACACCCACAAATTACCAGATGAGTGGCAGCCCCCTTAATAGAGAAGAGGTAATAAGAAATCTGGGGACCCAGGTAGATAATAATCTCTCCTTTGATAATCATAGTGCAAAAGTAGTTAGGAAACCCTTCTATGTGGCCCATCTAATTACTAAAGGGTTCGCATCTAGAAATAAATTATAGTGCCCCTCTACTCATCACTCATTAGACCCATCATAGAGTACAATGCCCCATTTGGGATGTACCTCACAAGACACTTCCAACAGCTGGAAAGACCACAAAAGTACCTCAACAAGGGGATAACTGGCCTCAAACATATGTCTTATGCAGTCCGACTGAAAAAACTCCGGCTGTACTCAGTGGCATATCGCTTACTCAGAGATGATCTCTGCCTGACTTACAAAGCCATGTCCAACTCAAAATTGATGGATATGCTCCACCTAAAGAAATCCAAGTCGCTGCGAGCCATAAGGTCTAGTGAGCTAAACCTCTCCACAACAATAAATAGAACATGCTGGAGGGATAGACTCCTGTCACAGAGACTCCCCATGCTTTGGAACAAAATTCCAAACTACATTAGGCAGAGCCCTTCACTAACACTCTTCAAGAAAAACCTTGACGAGTGGATGGCTAACAGAAAATACACCCCTGGGATCACTTCATTGGCTCTGCTTGACAGAGGATCAGTTAATTAATCAATGGGGTGGTGAAAGCTGGCACACTCTGGGTAGGCTTATAAATGCCCTAGGGCAGATAGCCTAGTACCTACCTATGAACCTATGAAGATTTATCACTATACTCAGTATCCTACAGAGTGCTTAGAGGTGACGTGTCTGGCATACAAGGCATGCTCCGTCCTAATACAGATGGACCTACTGAACATCAACAAGTCAACTGGCATCAGAAATACTCAATACAGGTATCTAAACTGAATGTTGTGGAGAGATGAATATATATCACAGAGGCTACCACTATTCCAGAACAGACTATCCATTCAAGTAAAACAAAGCTCATCCCTGTCCATATTCAAATGCAACTTGGATCTAAGGATGGGTAATAGAAAGTGTACTCCAGGATTGTCTCTCATGCCGCTAATGGATAGAGGCAGCTCCTAAACGCTGCATCCCTTACATGGGTCCCCACAGATTATCTATAGTATGATTACATTTATTCTTACTAGGGCTAATATACAATTATCTGCCATGGGATAGGGAAAAACAATCAGGAAATGTTAATTCAAGCACCAGAAGGGAAATTGCTTAAATTGGCCTCCAAGTGTACCTATGTTGTAGTAGTAAATAGTTTTAAAAAATTGCCCTTTTTAGATCACTAAGTGCCCCTCTCACATACCGCCCCCACAGTCTTTAACAGCTCCCGGCTCCTCTGTTTTTTATACTAGATATTGTTACTGGTTTTTCAGGTAAAGTTTTTAGCATTTGTGGCTAAGGATTGTTTGGATTCATATTTTTAAAGGTTACTGTAGTACGGGAAAGGGCAGTTGGTATGTGTTTGTGACTTGTATAGTAAGACTGAAATGTATGAATAAAAATGGCTCACTGCTTTAAGGGCTAAGAGAATTTTCGTTTTGAATGAGAATATCAGCATAGAACCTGTGTTGTAATGTCATGGCCTGAAGACCAAATTAAGAAACTGACATGTGACTGCTTTTTAACTTTATAAGCACCTCTGTTTGCTTTTAGATCACTCGAGGAAGTACTATATGTGTGTTTTAAGAAACAGTCTGCCATAGATACTAGGACACACCAGATGGTCTATTCTCAACTGTCCATATTTTGGTAGAACATTTCTATTGTCAGGCTTGATTTATCCCTACAAATGATGTACTTATATTTGGAAGTATGTCCCTATCTTCAGGACTGATTTATCACTTCACACAATTTTCTGAATTCCCCCCTCATGTGATTTTTGAAGCTGTCTAGTACCCAGAAAAACCACACTACATGACCAACGTACTAGTGGCACCCATAGCTAAAAGAATGAGGACACACATCTTACATCTTCCTTTTTCAGAAGCAAAAATACATGACTTTGTTTGGTAGAATTTTGCAATGCAGTTCATTAAAGCCTACAAATTTTACACTTTGATAGTGTGTTTATATTTTTCCATCATTGTTGTCACTGTTTTTAGTACATGTTTCTGAGTAGCATCCCATGTTCCCACTGGAAGCAGGATGTGCTATTTGATATTCAAAAATTATGCTAATTAGATGTCAAGATTTTGGGTTGGATGTACCTACTTTTCAAGGGTTTTTGTCCTATTTTCAATGTCTGTAGGTTGAAAGGCATTCATGGACTGTATCTGTGTTGTGTCTGTTGCTTTGTCAGTATGTCATGAACTACTGCATACTGTGGAATAAAATGTGGCTGTTCCGTTGTAAGGCTGTGGACAGCATGTCAAGCTTTTACTTTCTTGCACTTAACAAGTTGACTTGCAGCTTAGTTATGAGTCTGTGGACACATATCCAAGCTTCTGATACCTTGCATGCATGTGTGAGGCTGTGGTTTAGTTCTGGCACATTTCCAGGTTTCTAATAACTTGCATGTATGTGTGAGGCTCTGGTTTAGTTCTGAGGCTGTGGGCAGATTTCCAGGCTTCAGATTTCTTGCATGCATGTATAAGGCTGTGGTTTAGTTTTGAGGCTGTGGGCGGATTTCCAGGCTTCAGATAACTTGCATGTACGTATTAGGCTGTGATTTAGTTGCGAGACTGTGGGCACATTTCCAGGCTTCTGATATCTTGCATGTATGTGTGAGGCTGTGATAGAGTTGGGGGGCTCTGGACACATTTCCAGGCTTCTGATATCTTGCATGCATGTGTGAAGCTGTGGTTTAGTTCTGACACATTTCCAGTCTTCTGATACCTTGCATGCATGTGTGAAGTTGTAGTTTAGTTCTGAGGCTGCAAGCACATTTCAAGGCTTCTGATAACTTGCATGTATGTGTGAGGTTCTGGTTTAGTTCTGAGGCTGTGGGCACATTTCCAGGCTTCAGATTTCTTACATGTATGTATAAAGCTGTGGTTTAGTTGTGAGGCTGTGGGCACATTTCCAGGCTTCTGATATCTTGCATGTATGCATTAGGATGTGGTTTAGTAGTGAGGCTGTGAGCACATTTACAGGCTTCTACCATCATTGACATATATGTGGGGCTGTAGATTTTTCACTGCTCCCTGTATCTCACCTACACCTGTATGGGAGGGTTGTTTTGTCCATTTTGTCTTTCAGCATGAGGGCAGCGACCATATTGGCTACCAAAGGAGGCAGCAGAAACTTTCAGCACAGGAGGTTTAGTCTGTATGTTACATACTGATGTGCTATACTAATTGCATTATTTGAAGAACATCTTCATTTATGTCATGCTTCCCATTGCAGCTCCTTGCCACAGGTCAGGATGATGATGAAGAACTACTGGTGCATAAACCACCACAATCTCCTGCCCCACCAGCAGTTGTGGCAGTGGTGGATGAGAGGGCTGGGTGTACCTCACCTGTGTCTGGGGGCTTCATTCTTTCCCAGGTAGGTAGCTCACCTTAATCACCTGATGCACCCAGGCAGTAAGTGCAACAGCAGAAATGTAAGGCAGTTGATTGTGCATTGGTCTGCTTGGTAACCACCACTGTGAAGCACACTGGAGATTCACTTAATCCTTAACTAGCTGTACTCCATCCTGTTGTGTCACAATATACTCCTTTTGCTTTGTCTACTCCTCCCAAATACCATTTACTCACCCTCTGTTTGCCTCTGTCCAGCTCCTATCCTCCCGTCTTATTGTGCTCACATCCAACCCCTGTTTGGCTATACTGTTTTGTGATTGTTTGTCTGTCTTCACTACCTACTCTTCCCACTTTTCCAGCCCCTGTCTTCCTCTCACCCTACCCATCATACTTTTCTTTCTCTGTGTATATAAAATGAGACACCTAGTCCCCCCAAACATGTGCCTTACCTACCACATCTGCTTTCCCTGTATGCTTTCTTAATATTTGTATCCAGTTATTCCCTCATTTCGTACTATCCAATATTCTCCTTTCCCCTTTCAGCCAATCAATTCATGCCCTTGTGGCTAGTCACCAGGCAGCAGGTGTTTACACTGTGCAGTAAATTATAACTATACGGTGCTTGTTGACAGCCTGGTTTGTCATGTGCCAGCTCATGGTACCTGCTACCATCTAGTCTTTTGAGGTTTGTACTACCAGATATTCAGGCATTAAGCAGTGTATTCTGACTTTGTTTTGTCAACTCTGTTGTATTCAGTGTTTGTAGTTGTGCAAATACTATTACAGTCAGATGGCTCAACTATGACTTGAAATACTGTTGTTTGTTTTCATTTACTGGTATCTCAAGTTTAAATAACTAATAATGTAACATATTGTGATGAGCTGTATGCATAATTTATGATTAGTTATGCTTGCATGTATGTGTGCATACTGCCGTGGCTATTCACTTTGCTTCTTTTTCTACATTGCCAAGGTGTTGCAATGCGTGAGAACAGATAAGGAAAATGATGTCACATTATCAGACTGCAATTTTAATATTAATGAATTTAACTGACTAAAAATGTATTTATATGCTGAACATATACAGTACATGCACACTATGTGTGTAAATATAATATGCATGTAAGAGCGTGTGCACACTTGCGCACACACTCACACACACACACACACACACACACACACACACACACACACACACACACACACACACACACACATTCACAAACCACACACACACACACACACACACACACACACACACACACACACACACACATATATATACACACACGTATTAACACAACAGCATCAGAATATTCCAGTTCTCACTTTGGTCAGTAATTTTGGATGTTTAAGTAAGCAGTATAGTTTGAATTACTGTACAGTTACGGAGCAGAACATGATTCTACAGCACTCGTAGTAGGAGCTCATTATGACAGCCATTGTCATAGTAACTATTATTGTGTTGTGCTCAGGCTTTGTAACATCAGGGAATTACACAAATGAATCCTCACAGACTGGAAGAACATCCTTATGCTGTAGTGTCTTACTGTGCAATTACCTGACTCAGAGTCCCTTACAGGTAGATCTCTTGTTTTCTGAGTACAAGCTGGACCTCCATCTTGCTGGCACACTTTCATTTATAGCTAAAATCCCAAAGATCAATTAACTCCATTTGAAAATTAGCTCAGAAGCCTTACTGCATCAGACAATTAGATTTTTCTGTATATTATACAAGTATTTTTAACAGTGTTGTGCTCTATCACAGCTTCAAACATTCCAGCATTCCTAATATTTTTATATTCATATTTTCTTTAGAAATAAATTTCCACTGCTGCCTTACCTGTTGATTATGTAAAATGCGGCATATTAAATTCATTTTTACAGTCCAAAGAAAATCATATTGATGAGAGTTGTACAGACATTATATTTCTGCATAATATTGATGACAACAAGCAAGTTTATAGCTATACATCCTTTTAAAAATGCCATTTTCTTACTATTCTTTCTGACAGTCTATCAATATTTGTACAATTATTCATCTTTATATAAGCTTTACTGTGTGGTTATGTAATAATTGATAGCATTATGTCATATTTTCACTTTCTTAATCTTTACCAATAGGTTTTAGAAATGAATTGTGTCATATTTCAATGTTTCTACTCTTCAAAATGATAACCCTGGGGACCTTGACAATATAGGGTTCTGGAAGATATTTAAAAGTTTCTTTTGACCTCCCAGCTTCAGCTGCACTTTCTATCCTATTTCAAAGCCACAGTCTTTTGCCTATGTCTAATAATCAGTGTAATTCATGTTACTTTTCCATTGATTGTCTCAGGTGGAACTGCCTCTACCTGCTCTATAGAAAGACACTTACTCTTAGAGATGCAGATAAAGTTGAAGCTTGCTGGATTAACCCTTATTGAAGGATATACAGCAGTCCTGCATCCCCTTAGCATAGAGAAAACATGTTACTTCACCAGTACACCTTTTATGTTGACAATGCTGACAACTTTTCCCTGTTAGTATTATGCCATTTCACTTGTACATTTGACTGAGGCCACACTAATGTCATTGCTTTTCCTGTTAATTTGGGCAGTTTGTTCAAGCAGACCATTGTCTGAGCTAATATGTATTTTTGTTATTGATTTGCCTCATTTCTTGTCTATCATCAGTCTCATCCTACTGACTATTGGAAGGGGTCTGAAAGGAGAGATGATAAATCAGCAAGCAAAGGAGAGTAGTATTGCTGGAATTTAATTCATCCTCAAGTATTGGTGAGGTAACTTCATGAGGTGGACCCTGTTTTTCACAAAATCTCATCAAGACAGAAGATAGTTAAAAAAATAAAAAAAGATACCTGGGTACACAAGACTCAGGATATAAAAGAGTCCAATTCTGGTAGGTGCACTGGTGCCAGGACTAGAAAAAATGAAAGTGTGGAATCCTCAAGACATGGAAACATTCCTATAATGGGGCTAGGCCAGGCCGAGGGGGAGGATGGCCTTCCTGTTGCAGAAGGAAGTAGTAGTCAACAAAAAATCACAAAAATCGATAGGCCAAAAAGAGCCATAAAGATGATAGAGTGGACTACTGAGGATAAGAAAGAAATTATGTATTGTTACAATTATGCAAGAAGCCCAAAATTTCCAGAAGGAAGATATACAAAAATATTAAGAGACAGATTAGATGAAAGAAAAATACTTGCACAAGAGAAACAGTCAAAAGTTTCAAATAAAGATTTGTGTTCATTAATACAACAGATTTATGAAAAACATTATATAGACCAAGAAACCGTGGGTCATTTGTGGAAAGAAGCAACTGAGGATGTGTGAAAACAAAAAGAACAAAATCTAGAGAGTTTTGAAAGGTATAAAAAGAAATATGGACATGGGAAAGAAAAAGAGATCTGCAATGGTGCAATATTTATGCAAAGGAGAAAGCCAGGTTATTCAATACAAAAAAGCCACCCCAAAGATATTCAAAGAGAAGTAAAGGCAAAGGCATCCAGATATGGAAAATTTCACAATGCAAAAAATAAGAGAACAAAGAGGGAACAGACATTACCTGTGAAGTGAAGATTTAGTGTAGAAAATCTAACTTTGATAACATCACAGCAGGATAGAACAACGGATCCCCAAATTAAGGAGAAAACACTGCAGTGGGAAACATCTGATCAGTTGCCATATGAAGATTTGGAGCCTTCCATTGGAAACCAGTACAAAAGTTCAGTTGGAGTTGCGCAGCAAGGGAAGGAACAGGAAACTGTGGCAACTCTGACACATTCAATGTTGTGAAGTGATAGGCCAGTGAGTTCCCATATGAAAGAGCAAGGGATGACACAGGATGAAAATCAAGAGAATATGGCACAGGAAGATGATGTGAAACTTTCTATAGAATGCCCGCAGGAAATGGTGAATAAAGACTGCACCCTCAGTTTAGAAGAAAATGATCTAAGAGAAGAGTTGCTTGATTTAGTACAGATGGACAGACATATTAAGACTGATAAAAGAAATAGAATACAGAAAGTCAACACAACCCAAAAAACAAATGAACACAGTAATTAGGATTGTTCATCGAGATTCATGCAATATAACAGAAGTAAATAAGATATATTACTGTACAGCTAAATTAATAACAGATAAATTCTTACCACAAAAACACATGGCAGTAAGGGAAAGGAAGGGGAGAAATCAAATAGCATCATGGAAGTATCAAATAGAGAAAGTAATAAAGCAATTAAGACAATAGATGTCATTGTTAGAAGAGTATAAAAGAGGGAACAGATCAACAAAAATCCTTAGAAAGATAGATGTGATAAAAACAATGAGCAGTATCAGAACAGATCAGGATGTATCGTGTGCTATCGCAAATAAATTAAGCATATCAGCACAGCCAGAAAAACTTCGAAGATTATGCAGATAAATATAAAGGAAAAGCACAAAATAAGTAATTTATTGATGACCCAATAATGTTTTATATAGAATTGGGAAATAAGGCAAATGGAATTGCAACACCACCGACAAAAAAAGAAACAGATACATTTTGGAGAAATACCTATGAAGATCCTGTGGAACTAACAAAGATTCTAAATGGACAGAAGAAATGAAAGAAAGAATAAGAAGTTTAAATGTATAGGATATGAAATGGGATCCCAATCCCTCCGAGCTACACGCTCTAGGGACCTAAACCTTGTCACCACAATAAACAGAACATGCCGGAGGGATAGATTCCTGTCCCAGAGTCTTCCCATACTCTGGAATAAACTACCTATCTATAGCAAACAAAGCTCCTCATTAGCACTCTTCATAAAAAAATCTTGATTGGATGTGAAATAGAAAATTCACCCTGGGGATCACTTCTGTGGCTCTGCTCAACAGTGGCACAGGAAAATAATTTTCTTGGGTAGCAAAAGCCAGGGTACCTTTTTGGCTGGGCTTGTATAGGCCCAAGGGCTGATAGCCTAGTACCTACCTATGAACATATGAACCTATGGATGACATAATGGCTAGAATGACTGAACCAAAGTTAAGAAAACCCCTAACTGAAAAAACCCAGGCACAGATGCACTACCTAATTTCTGGCAAAAAGTATTAGCATCTTTACATGAAAATTTAACCATTAGTAAGAACTATTTATATGCACACCCTGAACAGACACCAGCCTGGTTAACAACAGGAAAAACAATGCTCCTACTTAACAGCAAACCTGCACGGTATCCTAAAATCTATAGACCAGTAAGCTGCCTTCTGATGATGTGTAAACTATACACTGGAATTGATGTTGACAGAGTTTATAGTCATTTACAAGAAAACTCAATCATGGCAATAGAACAAAGGGGTAATAAAAAAAGTAATAAGGAATAAAGGATCATTTGTTGTTAAATAAAGTCATAACGGAGAATTGTAAAAAGGGGAAGAGTCTAAGTATGGCATGGATAGACTACAAAAAAGCATTTGATGGTATCCCACATTCATAGATAAAAGAGTGCTTAAAAATGTATAATTAATATTCTACACTGATTGACTACATTACAGTGACCATGAAACAGTGGCAGACCACTTTGCAGTTAAGCCATAATAAAGGACAAATTATTATTCCAGGGATAAAAATTCAAAGGGGGATATTCCAGGGTGACTCTCTGTTACCACTGCTCTTTTGTCTTGCCCTTAATCAATTAATCTGTCTACTTAATAGATTAGGTTATGGCTACAATTTGTCTCACAAAAAAAAAAAACAAAAAACAAAGTGTGAGGACTTCTCATCTTCTTTTTGTAGATAATGTAAAACTGTAAAGGTCATCAGATGATGAAGTGAAAGCACAACTGCAAGTGGTCAAAACAATGTCAATGTTACAAATCAGACTGTAACATTGAAACCAGTTTTGAAGCATAAACAGATGTGCTTAAAATGAAATGTGTAGTATTTTAAGAATTTCATTATATTGTGATGAATGCTATTGTAATGTGTTTTTATTTGCTGTTTTTGATTAATGAGTGTATTTAAGGGGAATTAACTGTGAACTGTCAGCACTGAGGAAGGATTGTTCTCCTGAAAGCTTTGCTGTTAGTTATTTATTAAGCTATTTTATTTTATTTACACGTTGCTAAGTTCGTTTTTATTCATTACTGTAGAATGTGGTCAGTCTGATTCATGCACTGCTTCTTCTTATGTGAACACTTTTGGGACCGCACACGCAAGTGTTGTACATATGCAGTTCTTTGCAAGTTCAGCAGATCATTCCACTTGATCAACAGTTTGTGGTGGATGTCTCAACACACACTCTGCTACATTGTTTTCTCCATTTATTAAACTGGGAACAACGGGGCAGCACATTTATTTTCCACAACTGTATTCTTGGTAATGGTTTTGATTTTGGGTTACTGGAAATATCTTCTAGTGGTCTAATCTGATTTATGTGCTGTCATTAGTCTGAAAGTGTTTCCATACAGATATGTATAGCAGTCTCTCTAGCCATCACAGCTGACAGCAACTTTTCCACATTAGATCTAGTCACCTGTGCAACAATTTGGTCATTATTTTTTAAGTGTTTGACTCAGTGTTCCTAACCCCTCAGTACATGCACCTTTTTATAGACATATTATAGTAATTTAAAGTTACTTGCTGTTCTTTGAACCATTTAAAATAATTTTTAAATGAATTGTCTTAGTGGAGCAGCTCCTGACTGTGGTACATAATAAAATGTCACTTTATTTGCCACTCTAAGTAAATTATTCTCATTGGCATTTGCTGGTCATGTTATATCAAACATTGCCCCAATTTTACAAGCAGACTTGCTAAAAACAAGTCTGATTTTATTAAGACTATAAAAAAGTATTTTATGGGGACAAAACCCTCATTTCCTTATACAGGAGAGGGTTTTACACCTCCTAATCCACTGTGACACCACTGTCCCTCATGGTAAAAACATCTGGCTCCCTACAATGTGTATTTTGCTGTAGAATAACACACAGTTTAAATTGTACCAAACCTTCAACAAACTACTGCTGGCAGAATTCCCTGTACTCAGTAGCAGTTCTGCTGATGAGCCTGAGGAAATGGCAGGCCCAGAAACATACACTTCTTCACAACAGTATTGCCCCCTTTCATTTTAGGGTTTTTTTCAATGTTTTGTCTTGTTCATCAGCTAGTTTTCTATGCATAAGTATGCTGCAAACTGAAGACTAGGCAAAAAAGCACTTTTCACAAAGGCCAAACAACAACATCATAAAAAACATTTAAAAACAGATTAACCTAAGCAATCTGACAAATTAAAAATAAATACATTAAATACAATATCCAAGAAAACACAGAAAATTATATATGTCAGTAAAGGATTAATGGAAGAAGTTTCTACAACATGAATACATATTTATGGTAGAAAATAGAGTAAAAGTGTATAGAAATAATTGTAAATTACTATAATAAAAAGGGGGCTGTGTTTGTCTATAGTGAGTATGTAATAAAAATATTAATTTGGTAGGTATGCATTTGAATTATGATAGGTTATCAATCAGTTGCTAGAGAGCCGTAACAAATCCATGATTCTTTCAGGTATAGATGTAGAAGTGATTTGAATTGTGAATTTTCAGTGAGCTGCATTGTTAAAGGGATTTTATTGCAAAGCTTTGCTACAGGCAGAGTAGAGGGAGTTTGCAGCAGTGTTATGGGATGTTGTTGGTAGAAGAAAGAGTTTATCCATGGAGCAAAGAGCTTTGCCAGGTGAGTATTTTTTCACCAGGTTTGATAAGGATGGGCATTAGTTTGGATGACAGATGATGGTATATGATTTGTAGTTGAGTGAAACTAAGATAATGTGGCGGTTCCAGACAGTTTAATGCATTCTTTATATTATATATTTCCTGTATTACTTGGTATATGACACTTTCAGACAATTCTGCAGGTAAATTCATGCCTAGAATCAACCCTTTATGTCTTTTGTGACAGATTATATTGGAAATGAGATTATACTTTTAATGTCTTGCTGTACATAACTCATTGTTCCCCGAATTAAGATAAAGTTTTCTGGAGACTTCTGTTTTTTTTTTTAATTCCTCAGTGATGTCATCTGCTGTCAGCATAATGTATTCCTTAAATACAACTTTATTACTTTTTTTCATATCAATATGTCATATCAGTATCTCATATTATATATTTGTTTGTTTTTGAACCTTGTCTTCTAATGCTATATACTTTCATTCTGCTAATAAAACTTCCATTTCCTCTACATTTATGTTTTTATTTTTTTGCCTTCTATACTTCTAGTTTGTATCTGTAACAATTTAATTGACTAAGTATAAGTTACCTTGTAGGTACTTCTGCACACATGCAACCATTTTCTGACCAAATGTTTGGAGTGGCTCTTTCCAGGTCCCTGAAACACAGAACATTACTTTTCAACTTCTATCCACAGTTACTTCTCTGCAAACTCTCAGAACAAAAGCTGCATAACACTAACCATATCTTTTGCATACTTGCCTCCCACGTGTGGGAACCCCCCCATACACAACTGAAACAAATCAGTCCATTTATAAAGTTCATATCTCAACTAAAAACTTCTATATAAAGATGCCTCTTAAATGTTTCCAACATAACAGAGTAACATAGTTCAAATAATACTAAAATCTCAACCTAGTCCACCCTATTATATATTCAACTATTACAAGATGGAATAAATAAGACCCTCTTGACTGACATCTACCCTTTTGTGTGAGCCTCCTTTGCCCCAGGAACCTCTTTCTCACCTAACAACCTTCTGACCTTCCACCTCTTGCTCTCCTCTTTTTGCCCCTCAAGTCTACTAACCATTTACTTTCTCCTGTCCCCTCTCTTTGTTTCCACCTCCCTAGATGTTCCTGACCAACCATATTTACCCTGCAGTAATCTGTTTTCCCATTTCAAGATGTCTGCCTTTCCTCCTTCTCCCAAACAGCACCACAGCTGCTCGTACATATTGTAGGCGCTGTACTATATAAACATTTGTAACTTTTACACTGTGATGTAAGGTTTACTCTCATTGTACATACATAGGCTGTATGCCCTTACAAGCAGCAGTAGTTCATTACTTAAAGTATTCTTCTTGCTTGTTAATGATGAAAATTTGCATCTTCGCTTTCTTTTCCATGCTGAGTCTGAAGATGGATCATTGAGATAGTGCTCTACCCTGGTACACAAATTAAAATAAATAAATACAAAGATATGTATCTGTAGTATAGTCTGCCCTAAGGGATCTATGAAGAGAATTATATGAGGTTGTGTGAAACAACTACTGCAAGAAGAAAAGGGA
Source organism: Protopterus annectens (assembly GCF_019279795.1). Classification (NCBI taxonomy): domain Eukaryota; kingdom Metazoa; phylum Chordata; order Ceratodontiformes; family Protopteridae; genus Protopterus; species Protopterus annectens. Next base: position 1,197,266,624 of record NC_056725.1, on the reverse strand, counting down.
GTGAAAGTGGGTGTGTGTGTGTGTGTGTGTGTGTGTGTGTGTGTGTGTGTGTGTGTGTGTGTGTGTGTGTGTGTGTGTGTGTGCGTGCGCGTGTGCATGTGCGTGTGCGTGTGTGCGCGCGTACTATTTTTCTGGCATAACACAGATTTGTAAGAATATAAAAGGTGGATTACATTGTATGAAGGTTGCAGGCAAAGTATAGAAGTGCTTATGTTTCAGTAAAATAATGTTTTTTTAAGACAAATGAGCTGATGCATGGAATAGATTACCAAGTCACATTAAAGCAAGCACTAGTTTAGATATTTTTTAGAACAGTCTTGACACTTATTATGGGAACGACTGTTTTGCTATATTGGCAGGCTAGAAAGGGCATTACTGCCTGTGCTTGAAATATTTTTTATTTATGTATGTATGTCAGAGCTTGCAGTGAAGGTGGGGGGCAAAGATAACAAATGCATAAAAGGTAACTTGCTCATTGGAAGACTGGAGCATAACTGAAAGAGTTATACACATAAGCTGCAACATAAAAAAAAACTGCTAAACTCCAACAGCTCAAGCAAAGACAAACGAGTTATCAGCAGACAGGTTTGTGTGGGTGGATGGATTCAGGGTTCAGGGAAGAGGACATTTAGTATAAAAGGAAGATAAGGAGTTTAAGTAATCTGTATCTGCTCACAAACATCTACATTTCATTTTCTTCTCTGAAATTTGCTTATTTTCTACACATAGACATGTCTTCCTGTTGCCCACCTCCTAAAAGGTCAAAGATAGTAATGGTTTGCTTTTTAATCATCATTTTTCTCTCAGTTGCCACATGAAACCCTATGTTTTATTATGTCAGCACATAGCAAGTCAATCTTAACCTTACCTAGTATAGTTATCTGGCCAGCAGAACAGGAATGATGCTAGAAACTTTTACAACAGACCTTTTAGTTTTAAATTTTATAGTTATGATTTTGTCATGAATGTGCAGCTGTTAAATTTCTATTTACTGAGCTGCTTTTTTGAAAGGGCACTATAAATATACACGTGCCTTGTGTGAAAACTTTAATTTACTGAAAAAGGAAATTATTTCAGTCCAGCCACTCCAAATTATCCATGCAAATGATGCGATAGTCATAACCATACTTCTATGAAAAATAATACTGAGTTGCCAGACCCTTTGGAAGTAGCCCTTGGTTCAGAGCAATATCACTGCATAACCTGCACCCTTTGACATACTCTTATTTCAGAGCATTGCGGTTTTTAAAATGACACTGTGTGACCAATCTCTTTGGAGTACAGCCCTTGCCTGTCTCTGTCACAGCTGTAGTCATGTTATTTAGACATATCTGCCATCTAGGTAGTAAACTGAGGCATGAAATATGAACACCTGATAAAAATGATACAGGTGCTTGTTCACATTCCACTTCAATAATTTTTACCATGTAGTGTGTCGTAGAATGATTCCTTATAAACTGTGCCACAAAGGTGGTCAACACTTTGCTATTATAACACATTTATGTTAATAAAGCAAAAGTTATCAGACAACCAAATGCATGTCATGAAGGACAAAGAAGAAAGTTATGTAATCCATGGCAGAACAATTTATTAATTGATAGCTGTTGAATCTCTCTTGTTAGAAATGCTGAGATGAGTTTTTTCCTGACAGCTTTTGAAGTGAACAAAGAAGAAAGAGCTGAAGCTAATGACAAGTTCAGTGCTACTATAAAGTAAGTGTGTCAAAAAGTCTCATCCACTATCATATTCAGGGCAGATGTGCATAATTTATTCCATGGGAAAACAACTTAATATATAAACAGGCTTATAATTATAGCCATTCATGGAGTCCAGACCACTTTAATATAAAGACTTCACTCATGAAGTCTGAAGCACTTGAATGCATGCAACATTAGCCTTAGATTGTTTCTACATGGGTGGACATTATTTTGGTGCGGTCATTACACAGCACTGCTTATACCCCAGCAAAACATACTGATACCCTACTGGCATGTGTTATTATAGGGCGCTTATTTCTATAATTAAAAATGGGCTCATGACAGCACACTGAATAGCTTA
>NC_056725.1:1197247066-1197259566 GCF_019279795.1 Protopterus annectens | reverse complement strand
TGCAAACTGGGGGCCATAATCGAATCTCCAGCTGACACAAGCATCCTCCAAAAGGGTCTCATAGAGACAGATGCTTGGTGCCAGAGCCACGGCCTCAAGCTAAATGCTAAAAAGTGCATAGTCATCCCCTTTGGGAAAAACAAGGTGCCCACAAATTACCACATAGGTGGTAATCCATTAAGTACGGAAGAAGTAATTAGAGATTTGGGAACCAACGTAGATAGTAATCTCTCCTTTGATAATCACGTTGCCAAAGTGGTTAGAAAGACCTTCTATATAGCCCACCTTATCATGAAAGGGTTCTCATCTAGATCAAGAGAGGTCATTGTGCCCCTCTACTCGTCACTCATCAGGCCCATAATTGAATGCAATGCCCCTTTTGGGATGTACCTTACCCGACACCTGCAGCAACTGGAGAGACCCCAAAAGTACCTCACCAAGAGGATCATGGGCTACAAACAGATGTCCTATGCAGCTCGACTAAAGAAACTCCAGCTCTACTCAGTTGCTTACCGCCTACTCAGAGGCGATCTATGCCTGACATACAAAGCCTTGTCAAACCCAGAATTAATGGACATGCTCCACCTCAAAAAATCCAAGTCCCTTAGAGCTTCACACTCCAGGGACCTAAACCTCAGCACAAAAATAAATAGGACATGCTGGAGGGACAGATTAATTTCCCAGAGGCTCCCCTCACTCTGGAATAGAATTCCAATTCATGTTAGACATAGCCCCTCGCTGACCCACTTCAAGCGAAATCTGGACGCATGGATGGGAAATCACAAATTCACCCCTGGGATCTCTTCTGTGTCCCTGCTAGACAGAGGCACAGTAAACTAATCTTAAAAGGGTACCTTCTGTGACCTACTTTACAGAGGCACAGTAGGCTAATCTAATGGGGAGGCGGAAGCCAAATACACTCTGGCTAGGCTTATAAATGCCCTAGGGCAGATAGCCTAGTATCTACCTATGAACCTATGAACCTATATGCATCCATCTATAGCTAGCTAGCTAGATATATAGATTGTGTTTACTAAAATCCATCAGTGTTGACAACAAAAGATTAAAAAAACAAGTCAAAATCTTATTACACATTCACAAGAGATAACCTCAGAGCATGCAAATGAAAAACCAGTAGTGGAAGAACGAAAGGCATGAATGGGATACGTGAAACTCTATCTGTCAATCAAACAGTTATGTTATTCTTTGTTTATTTATTTGTGCATGCCTGGGTGTTAAGATGTCACTTGGTCTTTCTCCAGTGATGCCACAGCTAGAATAAATGTAAGAATTAAGAGAATACCAACATAAAGGGTGGTAGTAATGTAAGGTAATAGAGACAGAATGTATTAATATTCACGGAGGAAGGAATATATATGGATCCCTGTTAGAACTTGGAATGTTTATAACATTGACATTTATAAGAGTAAACTTAGAAGGTTATAAAGGCACAACAGTGAAGTGCCGCAACATGGAAATTGAAAACATTGACTGCAAAAGCCCCCACACACCCCGTTACTTATATATATATATATCTATACCAACTCCAAGATCACACTACAGCTGGGAATGGGAAAACCCCCAAACCCAGTTGTACCATGATCTTGCATAATCACTCACTTGCACGATTCGATCTTTTCAATTTCAGTGCTACAGCACTTTGATGTTGTACCTTTTTAATCTTCTGGGTTTGCTGTTATGAATGTCAATGTTATGAACATTTGATGGTCTAACATGGACATGTATATATATATATATATATATATATATATATATATATATATATATATATATGACACACTCAGATCCCAATATCAGACACAGATAAAACTTAAAGCCGAGACAAGTACTCAAATGATATTGTAGAAGGGAAATATTTTATGTGTTTACTGAGAGTTTATGCATAGGATCAGTACCAACTCTGAAACCCCAATGCTAAGACTTTCAACATTATTATACAAAAGACATTAGTTGATGAATTAACAGCATGAGATGCCAGTTCATATGTAGTTCAAGAGGACAATCACTGTCTAAGCATCAGTATAGAACAGGTCATGATGGTGGGAGGTCACCTGTCTGTGCTGACAGCAGTTACCAGTGGTATCTCACCACAGGGCACTGTACTGAAGATATTTTTTTTTGCTGTTCTTCTTGGATATTAACATGAGAACTTGACTGTGGATAGCAAAATATTCTGCAGATGCAAAGTGGAATAACTTAATTACCTGAATAAAATATGCAAAAGTTCTCCAAGATGGCGTACAAAAATATACATCTGATACATTAGGAATGACATCACCTTTAATGTAAAAAAAACAGCATCATAAGAATTAGTAGTAAGATGTAATGGTTTGCTATCAAAATTCGGAAATGCACTCGTTTGAGTAGCATAACCTCAAAAGTATAGTTTCAGTTTCGTAAAATTGAAACCTACCTTTGCAAAGCTTTAATACTGATTTCTGGGCAACAAATGCAGTTCAACAGGCATATTTTCAAAATAGCGAATATTGAACACTTGGCTTTAACATGGTTCGAGATTGGGACAGAAAAATGTTTTAATTTTAACCATTGTTTTTAGATGACATTATGAATCGAATGAGTGCATTTCCAAATTTTAATAGTACTGATGTCTTTTGGCTTTTTCCGGTTAGGGGGTCGCCACAGCGGAACTCCAGTCTGCTAATGATTGGCAGTGGATTTTTACGGTGCTAAGGTGCCAGCTCAACGCCCAGTCTTCAAAGAAGGCACACCTATTCTTTTGATAGTAAACCGATGTAACTTATAATTACAATATAAATGTTCAGTTCATAAAAAAAAATGACACATAATTAATGATCTACTAAGAATGATAAACAACACTTTAAAATTAGACCTGTGCATATCTATCAAAGTCAGAGAGGCTTATTCTGTAGCCCATCTAATTATAATAAAGGGCATATTTAGTCTCTCCAGGAAGATCATTGCACTATTACACTCCCAACAACAGTCCTAAACTACGAGTTTACACACATATGCCTACTACTACATGTGCAGACATTATGAAGACTAGAGCTGCAAAAGCCTTACCTGTACCTCAAGCTGCAATAAGCTCTACAGAACCAGAACCTCATATAAAATGCATATTATTTACAACTTCCATTTAGCATAGTAAATCAAACAGATGGAGTCACCATGTCACTGCAGCAGGTGAGTCCATACCAAGAAAAGTGCTAGAGTTAAACCTGTACCAAGTTAAACTCAAAGTCCTTAAGGCAGACATTACAGCTTGCAAATTCTAAACCTATCCTAGTAAATGGTGACTCCATTGTGCACGAAACAGACAAATACTTCAGTGGTATTTGTGACAGTGTCCTTCCTGCCTGCAGCCAGAATAGGAACATCTGAACTAGGTTATAAAGGATAAGCATGGCAATTGTTCATAGTGAAGTGAACAGCCTAAGAAAATCCTCTCTACAAGGTTAGACTACAGAACACTCTAGAAAGACTGAGGAGAACGCATCTGCATAGTGAAATCCTTCCAGCACTACAATGATTTGTCATTCAGTCTATGGCTGAGGAAATGGTCTCATAGACAGTGGACTTAGTGCCTCTGTGTCTGGAATGAGTATGTAACTAGCCTGAGTGCTTTTGTGCTTTGCATCTGCTTGGCTTCTCCTCCCTCACCAGGGACTTCAAATGCTGAATGAGATATTTTCCACCCACAAAGTTTTTTTTAGATCACTTCAAATAGAAAATATACAACATAAAAAATAGGAGAAAGTGACCTTGCTAAATCAAGTCTCATCAATAAAATGAACAAATGAGGCAATTTAGACACTTTCTTCTGTTAGGAGGATGCTGAAATTTATACCACTACTGAAATATACTTTTCTTGATGCTCCAGTGTGATAAGTGATGATGATAGCTAAATATTTGAAAAAGAACTCTATAAAAATACAGATGCTAAGAACACAAATCATTACTAGAAATCATTTGTGCAAGAATTAGTATCAATGGTACTGGTTATATTATTTTAAATGTCTATAATACACAATGTATGTCACTTATACAGCATGGGCATTTCCTGCCTAAACTCTAGGACAAAAATTAAAGAAAATACAATGCTTATAAGGATTTTAACCAGCCAAATTTTGACATGATAAAATGCTCAGTATCAAATAATAATACTGTAATGTTAACCAGCTACATTAAACATTTTGTAAAAAAATAGTATGAAATCCATCTAGAGATGGCAGTATCTGAGACATAATCATGCAGGTAAAGAAGCTGCCCTACTGATTACAGGCACTGTAGTTTATAAAAAGAATATATGTGCTATGTTTACTGATAGTATTTAGATGAAGGTAGACTTAAGGAGTCTATATTAGAACATCAAAGTTTCATAACTTCGAATGTTCTAATATCGACCCCTATTCAGTGAATGCTGACAACACTGAACATGCAGAACAGCAAATTTTTTCCTAGGGACAAAATTCGCTGTTCCAAAACAAATACACACAACACAAGCACACCAAACACACAGCAATCCATACACATACACCTAAAATCTTACATCTAACCCTACACTAAACTGTACATACACCACTAACTATCCACTTACCTTAACCCAAACCCTAACCCTAAGGTCTGTCACTATCGCACACCCGCGCCCTAACCCTAACTCACCTACCCCACCCTAACCCTCACGTCCACACAATCGCACACATACCTGACCAGTGCCCTAAACCCTAACTCACCTAACCCACCCTAACCCTCATGTCCACACAAGTGCACACATACCTAACCCTCGCCCTAACCCTAACTCACCTAACCCACGCTCAGTCGCACACTTACCTGAACCCGACCCATAACTTTCCACCACAGCGCTGAAAATAGCGAAGCAACAGAAACGGACAACCAAATTCTTTCCCTAGGAAAAAATTTGGTTTTCTGTAGTTTCGCTATTTTCAGCGTTCGCTGAATAGGGGTCGATATTAGAACATTCGAAGTTGTGAAACTTCGATGTTCTAATATAGACCCGACTTAAGAACCTCTAATCTGGAGCATCATTCTGTGAAAAGTATGGAGTGTAGTGCAGATATTGCTTTGCCTGATTTTTACACTACTGGGATTTTATCTGAAGGCTTGAATGACTTTTGTGAAGCATCTCATCCTATCATCCCATAATTTTTGGCAGTCTGAAGGTATATAACTGTTTAGAAAATCTGGCTTTCTGCCCCACAGTTTCTGCAGCTTATTCAGAAGCTTTAAGCTCTGGCCATAATATGCAATATATATTTTTTTACATCTGCTATTAACTAATGTTTCATATTTTGTTAAAGAAACTTTCGATTTCATTGCAAAGAACAGAAATGTTGTGGTCGACCTTGAGCATTTAATGGTAACCTTGGGCTTCAAAGTATTACATATTCCACCACAAGAAAGGGTAAAGTACGTAAGGATTTTTCGACTGAACATATTTCTTTTGTGCAGCACCATTCGACTCATCATGAAACACTTAAAGTGTAGAGCCAAAACTCACTAAACCCACAAATGGAATCTAGTATATGCAAAATATAAACACAGTCTCATTTAACAGAGCCAGTCAGAACGTGTGCCACATAAATGCACAGAAAATATTAATACAACATATATCAGCTTTGTAACCAATACTTCCACTTTATTAAAATCCTTAACGTGTAACATTATTAAGGGCATCAGTAATCCCCTTTTCCCCATTTTTACATGCTGTTGGAGGTCATGTCATCCGTGACCAGATTCCTTGATTTACTGCCACTCTGCTATCTTTTTTGACAGTCATGCATGACTGTCACAGATCGACTCTCACACAGTTCCTCCATCCCTTGGCAGGACATCTTTGTTTCCTCCTGCCTTCATCCTGTCTGTCCCAAATTCGCTTTACCAAATCATCTTCTGCTTTCCTGCTCTTGTGACTCAAACACTAAACTCTGTTCTCTGCAATTGTGATTACTTTGGCTTTGGCTCTTATGTCTGTATTTCTTCACCTGTCCCACAGTCTGCAACTTCCTACTTGTCCGAGACACTTCATCCCTGGCACCTCAAGCTTCTTCACCTGCTTTACCTTCACTACCCAAGCTTTGTGCTATACAGAAGTACTGGTCACACCACTGTTTTGTACAGCTTACTTTTCAGCTTCTTTGGCATTCTTCTGTCACACACTACACTTGACACTTTGTGGCAGTTAGCTGTAGGACCTCTGATTTCTTCTTTGACCTCCTTATTCAGAATTCCCTTCTCAGCCACACCTTCCAGATACTTAATTGCTTCCTTCTGCTTTAATTTTCAGCTTCATTTGACTCCCTCCATTTGCTGCCTTGACCACTGTCTTGTCTTTACTCCATTTCATCCCATGTGCCTTCAGTTTTGCATTCCAATCTCCTATCCCTTACTAAAATTCCTGTTCAGAGTCTGCTTGCAGTACCACAATGCCTGCATACAGCAGTTTTGTCGACCTGTCCTCCTTGACCTGTTTGCTGATATAGTACATCAGCAGTTTGTGCAAGATTTGGTTCAGAGCTGAAACCTGATGCACACCTACTTCCACTCGGAACTTGTATCATTGCGTCTTTGTACATATTCTACACTAAGTCTACCAATGTTTCCAGGACTTTGAACCATCACAGGTCTGTTTATGTCAGCTTTCTCGGGGCTTTGTCATATGAGGTTTCAATATCTATGAATACCCAGCTGGATTTTTTCCTTCTCATCAGTTTTTTTTCTCCACTACTTCTCTCACTCTAAACATTGAGACATTTGCCTTGTATCCTGATCTGTACCTGAACTCTTCATCTCCCATCTTACTTTTTACTACTCAGTGCATTCATTTATCAATCACCCTCTCCAGCACTTTCATGCAATGTAACAAGAGTTTGGCACCTTTGTACTGCCCACAGTTGTGAATGTGCCTTTTGTTCTTGTACACTGGTACTAGAATGTTTATTTTCCACTTATCTGGGATATGCCCCTGTCTCTAACCTAGAATGAATAACCTGAGGAGCCAGTGCACACAACCTATTGATCATACCTGGTGTGAATCCATCTTAGCCTGCCACTTTTCCTGATTTAATTTTCCTTTGTGAACTGTGAACTTGTAGAATGGTTTCTCCTTCCTCTTTCATCATAAGCTGTATTTATGGCACTATAGCTTCTTTTGGGTTTTCTTTATTCAGAAGCTTCTTGAAGTTCTCCTTCCATCTGCTCTTGACATCCTCAAGACTGGTGAGTCAATCATTGCTGGTTTCCTTAATGAATGGCATCTGTTGACAATCTTCTTCCCATAGGCACTGGAACCATAGAGCTAGGTTGAAGGGGGAAGGGGCACCCCCCCACTTTTGCAGATCCAACTTACATATACAAACCATATACAAACTCAGAGTGAGATCTCACTACAGTGAGGAAAGGGTAAATTTCCCAGTCCCCAATATAGTGCGATCTCCGTTCAGCTGCAGTGAGCTGTGAGTTACTCAGTTTAGGAAAGATACTTTTACATGCATAGTAGTGTCTGACAGCAAGTCTCTCCCACCTTCAGCAAAGCTAAACATCCCTCTTAATTGGGAAGCGCATGTCACAAGTTAACCACAAAAGATAGTACCAGGCATTTAACTCCCACCCAGACCTCCCAACCATCCCAAATTACTCGTTTTTTACTGGGTTTTGTGGTCCAAATGAAGGGGTGCCATGATTCCCGAGTGCACCCTTTCATTTCCGATTTCTTCGCTTATTTTTTGAATTTTCGCACTATCGGAGCTGACATCATCATGTAAGTGATGATGTCAGCTCCGTTAGCACTACCAGCCAGTCAGAATTGAGCTCAAGGAGCTCAGATCATCATTTCTGACTGGCTGCGAGCAGGCCGAGAATTTGAAAAGAACTGTTGCTGCCGAGAAAAGAATGCTGGCTTTGGACTTTGCTTATTTCAGACGGAAAGAACTGCCGAGAGAGAATGCTTTTGCTGGCTTGTTTCCTTATGCTGCCATTTGGACTTTGCTTTGGCTTGTTTATGCTGCCATGAACTTTGCTTTGGCTTGCTTATGCTGCCGTGAACTGTTGAGAGAGAATGCTTTTGCTGCCGTTTCGAACTGCTAGGAATTAGGTAAGGAACAAAGGGTGTGTAGTAGTATTCTAAGCACTAAAACACAGTAGTTTGTTAAGGAATGTGACTGTTGTGTTTAAGTTCAGTATTAAACCTATGAACTTAAGGAACAAATGGGTACAAGCGTTTATAACTTGCTGTCCTTCGAGAAGCTTACTTGCTGTGTCAGTAATTAATACAATGGCATTTTTTGTTTCCTCTGTTTAGGTGTGATTGTTAGGCATGTATTATTGTTGATGGAAATTAATGATTCTGTCTTTAGGGGAAGCCTTTTCTATAAAAGTGTTATAAATCCATCTAGCCACAGAATGAGTCTACTATTTATGGACATGGGGCCTGGTGTCACTTCAACAGTGATAGTTATCAGTGTTGATATCAATTGAAAAGTAACCAAATCAATACTTTTGTTTTTAGTGCTACCTTTATTGGGCTGATAGTTCTCTCAGTAGTACATTTTCAGAATCAGATCAGGCATTACCTTAGAGCACAGATAAAGGTTATCTCAAGTATTCTATAAGAACAACAATATAGAGACGGTTCTTAAGGTATTTCTAAGTAGTCTAAAGTTTCTAGCACTGTTGTTTTAGTAAGAAGTCATACTTTGTAAGCTGGCTCATGTAGCATAGTACTGTCTTGGATCAGTAAGGTGTGTTATGTGGTATAATGGTATGATTAAGCATATTATTAAGAATTAAATGAGTTTCAGAGATGATTCATTATGTTTCAGTCTTCCTGTTTTTTAAACTGCTGATTTAGCATAGTGGTATGTTGCGCTGACTGTAGTGTATAGTGTTCTGGGTTCAAGACTTGCCAGTCGCATGCATGGGGGTAACACAACATTTTATTCTAGCAACTTTCCAAAATTATACAAGCAATGTTTAAAATGTGTCCCTGGTTTTTGACCTTTTGCCTCCCCCCCAAAAAAAACTGAAATTGAAAATAAGTGTGAGAAGCTGTGCAAGATGCCTATGGCTTACACTACTGTCATTCTGTTTATAGTTTGGGTGTGGAAGCAGACTTTTAAGATGGAAATGCTCTGAATTGGGCAGTTTTGTAATTATTGGTTCATGCATTTTCTTTCATTGCCTACAGTACAGCCTACTGGAAAAATGTTCATTCAAACAAATTTAAAATGTGCTCGGTCTAACAAGTGTGCTGTATTATACAAGGAATGTAACTTAATAAAGTCAGGAAGGTGTATCAAAGAAAAGAGCACATATATGTTTCTTGTTTTGTGTGCAAGGGGCCAATGATTTGAAAAGAGTCCAAAGGTAATCTTTATCCACCACTGGCCAGATGCATTTTCTTTGGATGTGATGCAGGTTTCAATGTTGTTTCAATGAATGTGAGTTTCAAGGGCAGATAAGTTTTAATGCCAAGTCTATTTTCATAGTGAGACAGTATTGCTTTGTTTATCAGATGTCTGTTAGTGTTTGTGCATTGATGTTCTGTAAAATATAAAAATAAAATCCAAATAATCATTGTAAAGCAATATGCACACATTAGTGTTTATGGTAAATGGGGCAAAATAGTCAGGTAATGGGACATTGGAATGGCTGCAGGGGGACTCTGGTGCCATATTTTGGTTGTCTGTTCTTCAGTTTGTGTTTGAAAGTTGGTATCCCACAATTCCATTGGAGTGGGTTGGGTTATGCAATTATGTATGCAAATTAGATGTTATGTACCTATTTTTCATGGCCCTTGTCCAGATTTTTGATGTTTCCAGGTTGAGAGGTATGCTCCCGCATTTACCCGTAGATATACCTCACATCCAGCGATATCACCTCACTCTCACCTTCTAGTGAACCTTAGATATATGAAGGTACAACTCGCTCGTTCAATGTCACTGGTGTTAAAAACACCATTTTGCTAACATAACTAAGGCAGTCAATGTGTTGCCTAGCTTTCTCCAGCATTTGATATTTCTTGCCTTGCCGGCTGTTGCGTTCGCTGCTTGGAACCAGGTTTTCATAGTAACTATAATGAGAGCACATCCCACCAGGGTCCTAGTGCCTGACAATTTCCATACTCTCTATGTTACAGTTAGTTTATATACAGTTCTAGCTATCTGACACATCTTCCAGTGAAACAAAATAGGAGAGTCACTATTTTATGTTTATCTATTACCCATTTCCAAATGGGGAAAAACAGTTTGTCAATGCATATTTAGTTTGATTGATTGTGCATTTATTTATTTATAGGGAAGTTATCGTTAAAAAAAATCCTCGTTTTATGGTCTAGCATTATAGGATGAAACTGCTAATGTAAAAGACATTGCATATTTCAAGTGAAAGGATAACTGTGTCTTTATGAGGGTCATCCCCCTGTAGCACGACACTTTCCCACTGGCTAAGAATACAATTTACCTAGTGTACTTATCTTGAGCATAGACAGGCATGCCATCATGAAAGCCACTGGGTAAAAAATAAATTTAAGATATGTCATTCTCCATTTTGGGGGTCGAAAGCGTTTTACACATTTGAGAGGAACAACAAAGTGTAAAAAAATAAAGTGCAAAAGTGAACAGGCAGAAACGGCAACTTTGTGCAGAGTGATGCATGGGCACACGGCATCTTCTTGTTAATTAACATTTTCAGACTTGTAGTACAAGTGTTTTAGTATGACTTTTGGCATAGCTCTTAGCCTCTTTCTCAAGAACCAGAGAAAAATAAATAATAATGCATAATTCAGGCTCCAAATCAGGGACATTTTTTTTTAAATACTAGTGTAATTCATTTAAGACGTTAATAGAGTAGGTTTTGCATCACCAGACATTTTCTTGAACAGTAAAAAATATGAAAGTCTAATTTCATTACTGTCTGACTGCAATCCTTAGCAATTTGCCAGAAAGTCAAAAATGCTTGAGGGGCATGACAAAATATGCGGCAATATAAGAGATTTTCTGTTAGAGAATTTGGTGATTGTCTATATTAGAACACAAGTACACAACATCTTTATATAGCTCAATATAATCACTACATACCACGGGAAGAGTTTTATTGTTTTCTCTATTTTCTTATCTTATCACCTTATTAAATCAGTTCAACTAAGACCCTGATTTGGGGACTTTGGCCCGGATTAAATATTTATTGATTGACTGCTTTTATTAACTGGGATAGCTCGACTGAGTAAACATGCTGTCAAGAGTCTGATCAGTTCATCTCAGAAGCAGAAAGGTTCCAGGAAGTCTGTACAAGCACAAGGGTGCAAAGTGATGAAAGGGTGAACATCAGACATCATTGTGACATACACGAACCCCATACAAGTCTCACATGCAGGGTTTTAAGTTACCTAATCAGCATGCTAGCTGTGAAGCAGGTCTTCGCCTTCCTTGTAAGTTAACCCCGTGCCCACATTTCTACAATTTGGTATTTTAATTTTTTTTCTTTATTAGAATCGGATTTTATCTACTGTTGTGCTCTTCCTCTGTTGCTGGCTCCCTCAACTAACTTTCACTTGTGTGTGGGAGGTTCGACTTCAAATTCAGGAGACTGGGCATATTGCACTAAGTAAGTGCATTGTTCTGCCACCCCCCCCCTTGCCTCAGCCTAACTAACTTAATAGTTCAGTCTGGTCAGGGTTCGGTGGCAGGTTCGGTGGCAGGTCACAGGTGTAAAAATTTCCAGATTCCAGTTAAAGCAGTTATGTTCGTTCTGTGACCTTACCGGCTCCCACGCTTTTTTGCTTGCTATATAAATAATCCAGACCTCATTCCCTCCTCAATCAATCGAGATTGAGAGAACTGAATTCTGTTGTTTCTTTCTAATTTGTGCTTGTACATACTATACATGGGCAAAGTAAGTAAGGGATCCTTGGGGGAAAGTATTCATTTTGATGTAATTTTGTTTTTACTTATACTGGAAAAGTCATTGGGCTTGTGCATACATGGTGCATACATGGTGGAAAAGTAATTAAGGAGGGAACCTTGGTAGTGCATGTGTATACATGGACAGACTTCTGAGAGTGAGAGGGTTGTTAGGGGAAATGTTTAATTTTTGGTGCTTGTGCATACATGGACAAACCTGACTGAAGTGGTCATTGGAGAAAATGTTCATTTTATTGCTTGTGCTTACATAGACAAAGTGAAGAGATTGTTGGGAAAAATATGTAATTGTTGTGCTTGTGCATACATGGACAAAGTACACAAGGTATCCTTGGGGGAAATTACTTATTTTGATGTAATTTTGTGATTACTATGCATAAAAAAAGACTACTGAAAAAGTTGTTGGGAAAATGTTTTATTTTTGCACTTGTGCATACATGGGAAAGTAATTAAGGGAACCTTGAGGGAAATGATTCATTTTTATGTCATTTTCTCCTTACGTGCATACATGGACAGGCTATTGAACAGGTCATTTGGGAAAATGTTTCATTTTGGTGTTTTTGC
>NC_056725.1:1197137066-1197244566 GCF_019279795.1 Protopterus annectens | reverse complement strand
AGAAGGACACTTCGCATGGACTATGTCAAAAGGAGGCATGAATAATTTCCAAGTTTGGTACTTTGCACTACTAGGACATGTGATTTGCGGGTAAAATATTTTCTGGATTGCATGCCTATTAATTTTAATTTATGATTATTATTATGCTTAACATTTTTAAAGATACATTCTAAATGTATAGGTTCATATGTTCATAGATATTTACTAGGCTAATGACCATAAGGGCCGTTTTAAGCCTAGCCATGCATCTCTGACAACTTCTCAAGTTTTCTGGTACTAGTTTAGATATATTCTACATTTCTGCATTGTTTTTTGAATGCTCTGGCAGTAATTTAGATGCAGTCTAATGTCTGAAGTTGTGGTAGTATTTTACATGTCATGAAGCCGGGTAATTGTTGCTTTCTATTTAAACTTGAAATTATATTAACTATCATTTGATGGAGAAGACTTTGGGTGGTATTCATAGACCTGAGGTTCACAGAAGAGCAATTGCAATCGGCAAGCAGTGGCGTTACACTTATATACAAATCAGTTAAGTGTGAAAGATCAGTGCTGATTATGCCAAAGTACAGTTCTGTGCAGAAACACCCACAGCAGTTCCACATTTTCTAACCACCCTAAGCTGTGCTCTATTAAGTTTAGTTGTGCAGAAAAAGCTGTATTAATGGTGAGTCCATTACACTGAAGCCTGTAAAGGAGATACACACTTGTGCTAGAGAGTGATTCATAGAGCAGAATGAGGGTGGGTCTAATTTGCACAATACATTTGTAAATCAGCCTGAAATTATGCCAGTTTTCCTCAGTGCTCCATATTGGGCTTTGATTGCACATATCTGATGCCAAAAGACCATGTAAAGCACCACTGAATTAACATCATTTCTGAGTAACAGGGTCAAGCAGAAATAAGTTGCAAAAGGCAGAAACCATTGTAATGTCTTTCAAACTGTTGATCAGTATCCTAACTTTACTGGTAAGACAAGCAGTTTAATGCTTTTTCACCACTGATGATTGGGAAATGTGTAAAGTGCTATTTCTATTGTTGTCTACATGCTTACTGCTGATAAATAAATTGGTAAAGGAGCAGGTGAGTTCAAATAATGAATGAAATGCATTACCCTACTTAGTAGCACTCATTCATAGCAAATGCATACACGTGTATCCATTGCTACTGCAGCAGAGGCCAGCACAACACAGGCAGTAGGAACAGAATATAGAAAACCACAAGTCAGAACTAGCTATGTCCACACTCTGAAAGGCAACACACAACAATGTGCTGAACAAATTGTAAACATAGCCACATATACTGAGTTGGAAGTTATAGAAAATCAACTGGTCGACAATTTAGCTCCGATATCTTTCCCCTTCTCCTTCTCAGAACACCCTTCATGAAATACCCTCAATCATAACTTCCCCAACTATCACTAGGGAACAGGTCTTCAATGTACTCTCCAAGGACAAGAACATTATATCGATGGGCCCCAGTAATAGCCCAGGATACTTCCTTAATAGCATGCAGCATAATCTATTAGGACCACTAGAATCACTATTTAACTATAGCTTCCAGACAAGTTTCATGTCAAAGAATGGAGAGCTGTAACTGTCATCCCTCTGCATAAGGGCAGGCCATCTATGGATCCAGGTAAGTACAGACCCATAAGGCTGACTAGTTTCATATGCAAAGCCATTTAAAGAATTATCATGGAACAGGTAAACAATGACAAAGGAAATCTTCAGACACTAGATCCACCCTAGCTTGGTTTTGTCAGGGGTAGGTCATGCCTTCTCAACCTGATGGTCTTCTTTGAGAAGGTCACCAGAGCAATGGATGAGGGCAAAGTAGTTCATATTGCCTACCTTGACTTGGTCAAAGCACATTGTGGACAAACTCATGAAATTAGGCATAAACCTCTATGTCACCTGCTGGATAGCCCGTTGACTCAGAGATAGGACTCAAGGTTATCACAGAAGAGTCTACTTTTACAAAAAGGCCAGTCAGTATTTGGATTCTTCAAGACTCTGTGCTGAGGCTGCTTCCTTTGGCATCTAATTCTCTGAAGTCAAGGCCAGCAACATGGGTTGGGTCTCTGGCTGAACAAGTTTGCAGATAATTGTAAACTAGGTCCAGTTATAGAATCTCCAAGATGCAAATACCCCCCAAAGGCCTGATACAGACCAATAACTTGTGCCAGAGCCACTGCTTAAAACTCAGTGCTAAGAAATGCATAATGGTATTCTTTTTGAAGACAGCTATCACTGGAAACTACCACATTGATAATATACCCCAAGAGAAGACCCAGTAGTCAGGTATTAGGAATGCATGTTCACAACCTGGCCTTTGACCATCACGTGTCTATGGTAGTTAGGAAATCATTCTGTTTTGCACAACTTATAAGCAAGGGCATAGCATCTAGGTCCAAGAATGACATTGTTTTTCTGAACTCTGCCCTCATCAGACCAATCATTGAATGCAATGTCCCCTTCGGTATGCACCTGAATAGGCGTATGCAACAACCTGAGCTTCCACAGAGGTTACTCACAAAAAGAATACAGGGAATAAACAATATGTCCTCTGAAGACCACCTCAAAGCCCTATTACTGTACTTGGTCTCCTACAGACTGCTGAGACATGATCTTTGCTTGGCCTACAAAGCATTTGTTAAGGTGATATTCAGATGGCCCTGTTGCTCATCTGCAAAACAAATTACATCAGCATTACCTGATCTAGGGACCTAAACCTCATCTACAACATAAAAAAGACATTTTGGAGGAACAGGTATGAGTCTCAGAGATTACCCCCTCTCTAGAACAGGCTTCCAATGCAGGTGAAGCAGAGTTTTTCCCTAATCCAATTTAAGCATAATATGGACTAGTAGATGGGGAATCAGAAATCCAATTTAAGAATAATATGGACCAGTAGATGGTTAATCAGAAATGTATCCCTGGTCTGGTGCCTATGTCTCTAATAGACAGATGCAACCTGTCAATGCTTGACCACATAAGCCCAAGCCTAAATGTACCCCTTAAAATAACTTTAGCATATCAAAACTTATCAGCTACATTTGGAAAACATGGCTAGGCTTAAGAAGGTCACCATGGGGACATTAGCCTAGTAATCACCTATGAACCTATATATCTATGCAAGGGGTGTGTCTAATAGAGAGCCATTCATTACCCACATTTAATAAAACTTTCATAGAACAATGGCAGGTGTTGGTTTGTCACTTTTGCCACAACATTTAATTAAACTTTACAGCATGATTAAAATGTCACAGGAAAGACAGATTCAGTCACTTGTTTTCTTTTTATTTATCATTTGATGACAGAGTTAGTCCCACTAGGCTAGTAGCCTCTTTTCAAGGTGTATTTAAACTACCAGCGGAAATTTGGCCAGGGCATCAGGGAGCATCCTCTGCTACTACAACACTCATGGTACATACAGCCTATGAGTGTGAATATCCGTTCCTTTCCTGGCATAGTGGTGGCTGGGAGAACAGCTCGCAAAACATGGTGATGAAGGGGCATGGAATAGAGGTGAAGACCAACTCAGAAGAATTGATTGTAGAAGCAGAGGAGGAGAGAGGTCATCCAGGGAAGTGAGAGGGATATTGAATTGAGGATACAGAAGACGTATTTTAAAGAAATGTGTTTGAAGAACTGAGGGGTGAAGAGAGACAGAAGGAAGAAGTTATTATTACAACCCTCTAGTCAGGAGGGTTGCGGGATGATATATTAGAAGAACTTGTAGACCAGAGTGAGCTGGAGACAGGGAATGCTATATTTTAGGGAGATATGATGGAAAGAGTCAACATGGAAGAGGGATGGGAATTGAAGAAAAGGTCATTCGCAGAAGTGGTCTGTGAACAAAAGGAAGATAGAAGGGAGAAAAAGAAAACTGAAGAAATGGAGAGAAAGGTATATAGTAAGAATTCAGAGTAAAGAAGAATCAGAAATGGACAGGTATGAAATATGGGACATGAGTTTTGTACCTTTAATACTTAAGGTACAAGAGGTAACAGCTTTTATTTTGATTAAAAACGAGACTTACTAAGACATTTTCTTGAGACTGACAAAATATTAGATGCTTTTTTTGGGAGAATATGAGGAAAAAATGGAATAAGTATACTCTAAAGACTTTTTTCTGTGAAACAAAAAAGTTAATATACAAATTTGCACAGAAACTGAAAGAGAAACTGTTAAAAATATTTATTAAAGAACTTTTATAAAGAAGTAAAGGACATTTCTAAAGTAATTGATAATAAAGAACTTTGGATAGGGGATTGGGATTGTAATGTGATTTTAAAAGTGGAAAATGGAAAAAATGACACATATTCCTAGCATGATTAATGTTGATGGTCATAGAGCTGTTAAGTATTGGGGACAACCAAAAACATGTTTTATTGTAGGAAGGAGAGAGATTTTATAAGCAATGGTGATAAAAAGAGATGTTATTTGTGTGGGGAGATTGGTCATGATGCTAGAAAATGTGAAAATAAATGTTATAAATGAAAACAAACAGGACATGTATGGATGGAATGTGAGAAGGAGAAATGTTAGAATGTGATGTAGAAGGACAGCATAGAGAAGAGGTACATAAAGAGCAATTACAACAGGAGAACAACAAAAAGATAAAAGGGAGAGTAATTATGATACAAATCAAGAAGAAAATGTGATTAATATACAAAAAGGGAAAGGGGGAGATGGAAAGTGGAACATAAGTTAGTGATGGAGAAGATACAGATTGACTGGAAAAGAGTTAAAGACAGGAAAAGAAAATTTCAGGATTTGAGGTTGAAAGCAAAAAAAGAAAGGAAAAGTATAATTCATTGCAAATTAAAGAGAAGAGAAGCAAATAATCCTTAGGATTATATCTACTAATGTTAATAGTATAAAAATGTATTAAAAAGGATTGGAGTGATAGAGTGGTATTTTTATGTGTGAGGTAGATATAACAGAATTGGAGGATTTTAGGGTTTTAAATAAAGAAGAAAGAGAACAGACAGAGACGTTATGATTAGGAGGTATAATATGAAATTTGGGTAAAGAAACATTTAGGGATTGCTATATTATATAGGACAGGAATAAATATTCTGGATTATAATTTACTTAAACTAGGAAGATTAATGGTAGGGGACTTTAGGTGGGAAGGGAACATTTATAGACTGATAGCAATATATACCTATGTGATATATAAAGAAAGAGAAATTATTTCAAGAAATACTGAACTATGGTATAGTAAATTTGGATATAATAATAGGAGATTTTAATTGCGATTTGAGACTTAAAAGCAAAAAGACAGATCAGATAAGAAAGTAATGGTAGAAATAATAAAATGTGGGCATTTAGAGTTATGGAATCTGGATAAAAGCACATATAGAAGAGGAAAATTGAAAACAGAAATATAGTACTTTTTGATATCTAAAACTATAAGAATTATGATAGAAAACATTTTTTGATCATTTGGATAGAAATAGATGAAAATAAAGAACATAGGAAAATTGGGAAAGGTAAAACCAGAATTAATGAAAAGAACAGGTGATTATAAGCTATTTGTGAAGATAACACAAAACAAGATTAGAATATAAATTTAATTTTATAATGGAAAAAGTATTTATGGAGTCAAAGGAAAAGGAAACCAAGAATTATCAATGAAAATTAGGGAAACGGTAGATGATATTAAGAAAGGACAAAAGGAAGCTAAACTTATGGTGGCTGATATAAATAAACCATTTGATTCAGTAGAGCATACAGTTTTATGACATATAATGGAAGAATATAATTGTAGTATACAAATAAAAAGTATTTGAGTCAGTACATATAAATACTAAAATTAAAATCATGTAAGAGCAGCAAATATGTGAGTCAGCTCTCTATGGAACAGCTAATAAAATACACACAAAAATAGCAAAAAAAATCACTGTTCCTCCACAGGGAGGCTATATATATATATATATATATATATATATATATATATATATATATATATATATATATATATATATAGTAAGAATATATACCACCAAAAGAAACATTTTTAAAAAAGAATCACAGACCTAAAGCAGATGCCTTATACTGACCGTCTAAAGAAACTCCAGCTGTACTCTGTCACATATTGCCTACTCAGAGGCGATCTCTGCCTAACATACAAGGCCATGTCAAACCCAGAGTTGTTGGACATGCTACACAAAAAAATCCCAATCCCTCCAAGCCACATGCTCCAGGGATCTTAACCTTGTCATCACAATGAATAAAACACGCTGGAGAGATACATTCCTGACCCAGAGACTCACCATACTCTGGAATAGGCTGCCCATACATGTTAGGCAGAGCACCTCAATGGCCCTCTTCAAGAGGAACCTTGACGATTGGATGGGAGATAGGAAATTCACCCCAGGAATCACATCAGTAGCCCTGCTAGACAGGGGTCCAGGAAAGTAAATATTTGTGGGAAGCAATAGCCAGGGAATCATTATGGCTAGGCTTGTATAGGCCCTAGGACCAATAGCCTAATATCTACCTATAAACCTATACTTATGAACCTGTTCCCTTGTTAGAGGGATCACATGCAAACATAAAAGACCACCAAAAAGATTTTAATAAAGTCCAAAATAACAAGTGGATAATATTAAAATCAATTTAAGATCACCATAAATACTAATGGCTAGAGCTAACAACAGGATAGGTGCTTTCAGGAAAGCCTTCTTCAGATCCATATTATTTTCAAAATGAGCCTGTCATTATATCAAGTAAAAGGGCCAATCAGATTACTTGTTCAAGTTTCTGCCTCTTAAAATCAGTTTTAAAGGAACCAAGCCATTTAAACCGGGTTTCCTGTCAGCTTGTAAATCTGCTATCCACCTGGTCTCTGCTACTTCAGTTTTATTGACAATGTTACCTCCCCTAGCAGTGATGTTTATTTTTTCTAAACATGACAAAAAAAAAAAAAAAAAAACTTATGTCCAGGATGATCCTGTGTATGGTTAGCTAAGGTGATAGTCCTTACAGCTAATCTAATGTCACTCTTGTACCGTAAGATTCTTTCCTTAAACAATCTATTGGTTTTTCCTATGTATTCCTTCAATATGATTACACTCCTTCTCATGATGTTCATCCACTGTGCATAGTCTAGATGCATGAAGGAACTGGCCTTTAATTATTTGTGAGTAAACATGAGTGGGATGCATATTCATCCTGTGTAAAATATGATTGCACCAACAGTCCTTTCTGTGCATCCGCATATTGAAGATCCCATCCATATCAATCAAAAGTGTGATATCCAAGAACTCTATCTCCTTATTGGGGTAATGCATATCAAAATTAAGGAACAAAGTAGTAGAATTTAGATAATCTACAAAGCTTAGGAGGCCTTCACTAGAACCTTTCCACAGGACAAACACATCATCAGTAAACCTGCCATAATAAATAATGCAATCTCTCCAAGTGTTATTATTAAGAGCAAACCTATCTTCCCCTAAGGCCATCACCACATTGGCATAGGTGTTAACACATGTGTGTCCATGGCTACTCCTGACTTTTGCCAATAGTAGTCATCATTATACACAAACATTTTCGTTAAAATAATCTTCAGGAGCGAACATATCTTAAGAATGGAGTTTCCATCATGAATATGATGTCTGTTAAGAATATGATGAATGGACTCAACCCCCAAATAATTTGGAATTACAGTAAAGAGACTTCTGACATCTAAAGTCACCATTATACAGTCTTGTCTATTTGATAATGTTGTTACAGATCCATGCAGTTGTCATAGAAAATGTGGTGTCCTTTAAAACAGTACTTATGTATGGTAATATTATTTTCATTTGATCTTCTGCATAAATAGAGATAGGTTCCATAAGCCAGCCTCTCCCTGATACCATGGGACGTAATGGTGGATATTTCCCACCCGTATGTATCTTTGGTAAACCACTAGTGACCAGGATATCTGGATGTTCCACTTTCAGATAATTATATAAATCTTCAGATATCTGCTTCGTTATATATAGATTGTATATGGAATCATCCATTCTCTGTTCCAGATTCTTTACTTCCCATCTATTTAACTTCAAATAGGTGGTCTGATCACTTAACATCAGCGACATCTTCTCATGATAGTCTTGCAAATCCATCACTACAGTTGCTCCGCCTTTATCAGCTGCTCTGATGATAATTCTCTCATTCTCAATCAGTTCATGTAAAGCTTTCACCTCCTGAATATTCAAAGTATACTAATTTTGCTTCTTGTTCCTATTGGAACGCATCATAATTACATCATTCTCACAAGCCCGAAGAATTTAGATTCATCTGGAATCTAAGTTAAATCCAGTTAAAAGAATAGTACTATATATAGATAAGGAGGATGGGGTTTAGATTTACTGAACCTGACACTATATGGAGCATTATTAAATCTATATAAGGTATTACAGTGAACAAATGGAAAGAAAGTTAGTAATAAGAATATTTAAGAAGAAATATGAAAGAGAATGTAAATTAATAAAATTGAATAAAAGAGAGAATGGAGGAATGAAGGACTAAGAATATATCAAGAAAAAATAAAATTGTGGAAATCAAAGATTGAGGGAATGGGAGAAAATAGGAAAACATGGTAAAACATATAATGATGCAAAACAACTGTGTGACTCCATGGCGACATTTAACAGAAGAAAAAGTAAAAGCAATAAAACAAAGAAATAAATGGTGTATGAAGAACATTGTATGTTAAGATTTTTATGGAGAATACGAATGAATAAATTGCCAGTAAAAGGAAATATGCCTTATAAAAAAGTAAATGAAAGGACATTCCATTTTTGTGATGCATTAGAAACAGCAGAGCATGTTTTCTTAACATGTACAGGAGTTAAAAATATATGGGAAATAATAGAAAAAAGATGTAAAAGAATTACGAGATTATAAATAGATAAATATGGATATGACTGAATATGGATTTTATGGGGAAAAATAGTAAAGAATATGTTAATAGTTTGGATAGAAATGTTTTTTATTGTATGGATAATTTGTAATGAAAGACAGAACAAGATTATTTTCAATGGAAAGTGAATATTACCAAATGGTGGTTATGGAAAAAGAATGGGGATCTATACAAATATAAAGTTTTGTTAGCAATGAAAGAGTGCAATGTTAACGTAAATTTTTTTGTAAATATGTAAATTGTACATAGGTGTATAATAAAGGAACTCTACTATTTTCAATAAGTGTCATGGGATCTTTCATATCATCCTGAGCTGCCACCAACTCAAACAGACAGAGCCTCAGTTTGATGCCTCATCAAAAAGTTGATGCACTCAGGATGGTAGTATTCTCTTTATGATGCACTGCAATATCAGCAATCTATCTTCTTGGTGTAGGAACAGAACCCACAGCCTTCATCACCAAAGACAAATGTGCAACCTCTTCTGCCCCTGACAGCAACATGGAAATTACATCCTTACATCTTTTACTGGACTGGCTTACTCAGACTCTGCCACAGCTTGCTGAAAGGGAAAGGTTAGTTTGTTTTTGCTTTCTTGCCTTTTGTATTGCCTTGTTGTCTTCTTCTATTTTGTATATTGTGATGTAATTTCTTTACACTGGGCTTTACTTTTACTCTGATTTTAATTGCATATTTAAGTAGGAAAGAGATCACAGCTGTGTCTCTTATGAGTCAAAGAAAAAAAGGGTCGTTGTTCTGCCAAATCCAGCTGTCCGTAAAGAAATACACAAAAGTAAATGGAAAAACGTAGCCGGATGCTGCTGATATATAAAAAAGTTAAAACAATTTATTCCAAGTGTGAAAACAACACGTAATGAGCGCTTTCGGGTTAAATCCCTTATGAGTCACACAGGAATTACAACAGGTAAATTAAGGTCAATTACCTGTGAACTGAGGGTGGAGCTAGGAACTAAACCTTCTGTTTAAGGGGTAATATAAAACATTACAGACGTTATTGGAAAAGCTTACTCAGATTCTGCCATAGCTTGCCGTAAGAGAAAGATTAGTTTTGTTTTTGCTTTCTTGCATTATGTATTGCTTTATTGCCTTCTTCTATTTGTATATTGTGATTTATTTTATTTGCACTGTGTTTTACTTGTATTTCACTTTTAATTGCCTATTAAAACTGGGAAAGAGACCACAGCTGTGTCTCTTGTGAGTCACACAGAAATTAAGTTTCCCCCACTCTCCTACCCAGGTGCTGGTGGTGTGTTTTTAAACTCAACAGCCTTTCTAACTCCCTGCCACTTATTTTAATGTGTCTGCATAACTCTTTCCCTTTCTGCATTCATTGGCTACTGTGAGTAAGCTCAAAAATATCATTTATCAAAATTATCATTTTGTGAAATTACTTCCTTCAGGTATTTTAATTTATTGGCCATCCCACTGTATTCCATAGAACCAGAATAGAAAGCACCCACCCCCTTCCAATCTCTCTTGCTCTTTTAAAATTAGTGGTTCCCAACTGGGATAGTTAAAGCTTAAGTTGCTCCTCTTTCGAATCTCGAATCTAACTGCTTAATGTACAATGCAGCTCCATTTTTCCATCTTACCTTTAAAATCTGCAACATCAACTCCAAGACCACCAACTATTGAAGAGCCCACATTCTGCCTCTCAGTAGTCATCTTGGAATTAGTGCTTCTGTTTTACTCCTGGTATAAGAAGGAGTACAGGGACATTATTTCCTGATGATCTCTGGAAAGCCTAATAAATTCTTCATAGGTGCCAGTGCAGAATGTGTGCTTATATTCAACTCTTGGTGAGAGAAGGATTTGATTCCTGACTACGTCTGACTGGGCAGTAAGTGTCTGTGTTTGAGCTTCCTGATTTGGTCTGATTGCTATTCAAAGCATCTACCAGGAAAAGGCTATGACAAGCCTACAGACCCTTGCATCATCTGGAACAAGACTGTTGATCACCAAAGAGCCTGTGGCCTGTTTTTCATCTTGGATTGATGCTACTATTTTGCATCTGGTGAGAAAAGAACTGAAGAGTACTGTATCCCAGCAGCATGAAGCTGTGGTAAGACCAGCACTAGTAGTAGCCAGGCAGTAGCCACTCAAGCAAATCCCCTCTTTTCACCATTTTTGACAAAGCTAATTCTTTCTCTTCAGTAATTACTTGATTTGTTTGTGTTTAACCTAACTTCAGAATATCTCCCTAAATAATTCATCCATAAATCATTAGGGTCTACTTATTAGTTTCCTATCAAGTGTTTGGCAGTGCTCTGTAAAGATGTCGACACCTTGAGTTGACATTTTTCCTGTAAAAGCACCATTAAAATTTCACAAATATATAGTTGCCCACAGGGCAACTAGTTTGCAGTGAGAAACACTGCCCCCAAATTAGCAAAAAAGACACTCCTGACATTACTTTATATTCTCACTCCAACCATCTAATCAATAAAAAAGGGTATGTTGCCATGAATATGAACTTTCCCACTACATCCACTACCAGCTTGGTAAATATGGGCATCCTGAGACAATGTAGATATTGCCTCATGTTTACCAACATCCAGTTAATTCTCAAACAAACTCATATAGTATGTGAGAGATGTATTAACATGATGTCACTGGAGGCAAATCTCTCACATAAAAGCAGTGCTAATGTTAATCAGAATGTCACCAGTACACATGCTGCACCCATCACACACATTACAAAGCAGACACATCTAGATCTCCTAGATGAAGTATACATAAAAAATACTCTCAGCAGCCCTGAATACACTCTTTCAAAACAACACCCACATCAACACATGCAATCACATCTCGTGGAGCCACCACACAACCCGACTAGCCTTTGGAGACTCAATTGTGAGACACGCTGATGTCCCTCTCACAAGGCTGAGTAAGGAGAAAGTCACAGTCTGTTGCTTATCAGGGACCAGGATCTGCCACATTATACACACACTCAGGATATTAGACCAGAAGTACCAGTATGACTCAGTCATAATCTATGTGGGTGTAAATAACCTGAGACATACCTCCCTAGACTATATGATGTGAGACATCATGAAGCTTTTGGAATATGTAATGTTCTTTGTGTTTCACTGTTGCAGTCATTACATTTGGGTAATCTGCTGGCAGGTTGCCCTCAGTCGGCCTGATTAACAAAGTCTTGGGTCCTGCATCGGTTGCTGTCCCTTCTTCCATGACATCAGGTCAACAGGGGTATAAAACATGCAGCTGACACCATTACATCAGTCTTTCCTGCTGCGCGGTGCCTGAAGCAGAAGCAGTTCACAAGTACCGGTCGTCCGACACCTGAAATTTTTGTTTTCAAGTTTCAGAACTGAAGTCTTCAACTAAACAGCTAAGTACCCCGATGGAGAAACTTTTTCTTGCTCCTTACCAATGTCAGTAAAAGTTAATAATTGTATTACTTGTGGGAAGCAAATACCTCATAAGGATTTCCATTTGTACTGTATTCCTTGCCTAGGCCCTGACCAAGACGTACCTTGTTGTTGGTTTTGTGATTTATTTAATCAGCGCACTATCCATCGTCGGTACATTTTTGCTTCTAAATATTTCAGTTCTTGGTTTAATTATCCAGAAATTACATCAATTCGACTACCGGAATACCAAAAAAAACACAAAGAAAAAGACAGAGACAGGCCGTTGAGGTCCAAAACTGCCAACGATGCTTCTCCTAAGCCAGTCGCCAGTTTGCCGGTACTCAGTGAGGTGCTTTCACAGCCCCTGATACCTGCTACGTCTGATTCACAGACCTCTACTGAGACCCATTTGGAGTCCGGTATGCCACTAGATGCTTCACCTATGGAACCTGCGGATGTCTCTACCTTGGATGGGTCCGCAGCCGCTGTGCAGGCACTGGCTTCTGAGAGTGTATTCAGGCAGTAGAGATTTGTATATTAAACCGACACTACCTTCTATATTAAGGCCAAATCCTCACTCTGTGTGTAAGAAACCGACATCCAGACCGCAAGTTCAGGCCCCTATGCCTAAAAAACAAATGATCAAAATGGCTGAAGATTTAATTACTCTAATCAGGAGTAGTCAACCCCCCCCCTTCTAAGAGGCCTAGGCCTGAAATTGTCTATGAGTCTTCTGAACAGGACTCTGTTTCTTCTGACTCTTGTAATGAACAGGATTTGTCCATACCTACTTATGAGGACTCTGATGCAGAGGATTCCATCCCTTCTGCTTCTCCTCTTGAGGATTTTTCTTTTGGAGAAACTTTACATACCTTACGGGAGCATTTCCACTGGGAAAGTCAGGATTTCTCTGAATCCAAAAAGAGGCTTAGGGATTTTCTTCTTCTTCCACAGCATAGGCCTTTGGCTATACTTCCTGTACTAGACATTGTTGATGATGTGTTTTCAGAATCCAGTATGGCCCCTGATTCTCTGCCTCCAGCCCCTTGTAAGCCAGACAGATACTATAGGGTTCCTGACTACCACAAATTCCTTTTCAAAAATCCTGTTGCGGACCTGAAACCATTTCTCAGGGGCCCAAGGGCATTAAGGCTTCTACTGCTAAAAATCCTACCTCTTCTGATAGAGACTCCAGGGCGCTGGATAGATGGGGTAAAAAGGTTTATACTTCTGCAACCTTGGCAATCAGGGCTTTAAACTGTCAATTCCATATGCTAAAATATCAGCAGCATATCATGGGACTGCTTAAACAGAAAATGATGTTGATTTCTGACTGTGTGGAAAATAAAGATTTACAGGACTTACTGCATTCAGCTGAACAAGTTGGAAAGCATACTTTGCAATGTGGTTTTGATTCCTTGGAGGCCTCTTGCAGGGTTGCTGTTACTGGGTCTGTGCTTAGAAGGCATGCTTGGCTTAAGGACCAATCTCTGCCTGATCATGTTAAAGCAAAATTGTTGGATGCTCCTTTGCAGCAGGACCATCTGTTTGGCAATAAGGCTGAAGAAGTTCTAAAAAAATGGAAGATAAAGCTAAATCTATGCAAACTGTGAAAGATTTCTTACAGGTACAACCACCAAGATTTAGTAGGCACTGGCCTACTAAGAACTGGTCCTTTCCAATTCCTTCCAGAGCTTCTCAGGCCAAACCCAGACATTCCAAAAGCGCCAGGTTTCAGTCCCAAGGGACTTACAGAACTAAGAAATGGGGTGCCTCCTCTTCCAAATCTGGAAACAACAAGACACCTTCCTATGGTAAACAGTCTCAATGACTTTCCTTTAGAATTACCAAGCACTTACCTTTTAGACACCCCTCTGGGTGGAAAACTGGCACTTCATGCAAAAAAATGGCAACTTATAACCCAGGACAAATGGGTTTTAAATACAGTGTCCCGGGGATACAGATTTCATTTCCACACATTGCCAACTCCAAGCAGATGGCCAGATCTGCCCCCAAATCAGCGGGCAGAGGCTCAGAAAAAAGTACTTTCCCTCCTAGCTATTCAACCGGTACCAGAAGAGGAAAAGGGTCTAGGTTTTTATTCCAGACTTTTCCTGGTACCCAGAAAAGACAAATCATGGTGTCCACTTCTGGACCTGTCTACTCTAAACACCTTGCTGGACATTCCAAAATTCAAGATGCTGACTCTTCACCAGTTACTTCCTATGCTAGGCAAAGATGCCTGGTTGGCAAATCTAGATTTAAAAGAAGCTTATCTGCATATCCCAATCAGGGATGCCTACGCTTCAAAGCAGGCTACTTGCATTATCACTTCTCTGCACTGCCTTTTGGCTTATCTACTGTGCCCAGGGTCTTTACAAAGTGCCTGGCTCCAGTAATTGCATTTTGCAGGCAAAGAAATATTCAAATATATCCATACCTGGACAATTGTCTAATTCAGGCAGAAAACAAGGCCATTCTTCTGAAACATCTGGCGTTTGTAAAAGGGTTCTAACTTGTCTAGGGTACACCATAAACAAAAAGAAATCACAACTAGTACCCTCTCAAAAATTACATTCCTGGGTGCAAGCTTGAATACAACTGCTGAGATAGCTTACCTTATGCCAGAAAAGCAAATTCAGTTGGTGACTTACTTCAAACAGGTGGCCACAAATACCCTGCTATCTACAAGACAAATACTGCAAGCCTTAGGATTCATGGCCTCTTGCATTCTTCTAATTCCATATGCAAGACTGCATATGAGGAAACTTCAGTGGTACCTAAAAAGTTTATGGAGTCAGCATTGTCACAGCCTAGAAACAATGATTCCTATCATACCTTGCCTGCAACTAGAGTTCCTATGGTGGGCAGAGGCCTGCCACCAAAACAAAGGACTGCCATTCACACCACCCCCTGCCACTCAAACTCTAACTACAGATGCATCAGACTATGCATGGGGGCTCATCTGGCAGGGAAGTACATTCAGGGCAAATGGAGCCCAAATCAAATGCACCTTCATATCAATCAAAAAGAAATGTTAGCTGTACATACTGCACTGACAGCCTTCAAGGACTACCTTCATCCAGGGCAACTAATGGTAAAGATGGACAACACCACAGTTATGTGGTACATAAACAAGCAGGGGGGTACACATTCCTACCCCCTCTGCAGATAAGCCATGGTATTGTGGAACACAGCCTTGAGCTATCAAGTGCAGCTACAAGCTCAATTCCTGCCAGGAAAGCTGAATATTTTGGCAGATGAACTAAGCAGAAATCTCATGGACCCACACGAATGGAAACTGGAACCATGGATTTTCAACATGTTGACATGCAAATGGGGGAGCCCAGACATAAATCTCTTTGCCTCACCTCAGAACTACCAGTTGGACAAATTTTGCACAAGAACTCCTCACAAAAAAGCCTGGAAAGTGGATGCTCTGTGCTTCAGATGAGAAAACCTTTCAGTCTATGCCTTTCCCCCTCTGCCTTTGCTCTCCAAAGTCCTACTAAAAGCCAAACAGGACAAACCAAAAATAATTTTGCTTGCTCCAGAGTGGCCTCGCCAACACCAGTACCCACTCCTATGCAGTCTATCACAAATTTCTCTATGACACCTGCCTCAGACACCTTCTTTACTGTCTCAGCAGAACAACCAAATTCTACACAATCAGCTCCAAACATTGAATCTTGCAGCTTGGCTAATCACTTAAATTCCTTCAACAAACCTGTGATGGATGTCATTTTGGAGGCGAGAAGATCTAGTACTAGAAAATCTTTCACTGACAAATGGAAAAGATTCTGTGTCTGGAATCAAGCTCAAGGGATGAGCACAGCAGTGCCCAATTTACCTCAGATTTTGCAATAATTAACTGAGATGCTTTACAAGGGCCTATCTTTCTCTTCCATAAAAATCCATGCCTCAGCCATTTCAGCTCATTACAACACAGAACTCTCTCCTCTTCTCTCATCACTTAAACCTCGACACGGCTATTAATAGGATGTGCTGGAGGGATAGATTCATCACCCAAAGACTCCCTATGCTGTGGAATAAAATCCCGGTATATGTGAGGCAGAGCACCTCGCTGGCCTTGTTCAAGAGAAATCTTGACCAATGGATGGGAGATCGCAGATATACCCCAGGGATTACCTCAGTGTCACTGCTCAACAGAGGCACAGCAAAATAATGGGTATAGTTCCCCATACTAAAGGGGTGGCGTAAGCCACAAAACTATGGGCTAGGCTTGTAAATGCCCTCGGGCAGATAGCCTAGTATGAACCTATGAACCTATCCTCTGCTAAAGCAGTATCTCAGAGGGGCAAAAAACTTAAGGCCACCCAGGAGAGCCCCAACCCCTGCCTGGGACCTTAACTTTGTATTGGAGAAACTCACTCTACCTCCTTTTGAGCCAGCTGCTACTACAGACTTAAAATTTCTCTCCTGGAAAACAGCCTTCCTTTTAGCAATCACTTCAGCTAGAAGGATTTCTGAATTACAGGCCCTTATGGCAGTGGAGCCTTTCATCATCTTTCATGCGGACAGGGTGTCACTCAGGACCAACCCGTCCTTCATGCCCAAGGTGGTATCCAGTGTGGCTATTAATCAGTCCATTCATTTGCCAACTTCCTTTCCCAATCCACAGAACAAAGGGGAGCGGATTCTGCATTAATTGGATGTACACATACAACTTAGATTTTACTTGGACAGCACTAAATCTCGAAGAAAATCCGAACAACTGCTGGTAGCATTTGTTGCAGGGGCAGAGGGAAAGGCTATTTCAAAGCAAACCATTTCCAAATGGATAAGCCATTGCATTCATTTCTGCTATAAGCACCATGGAAAACCTATTCCCCAGGGGATCAGATCACATTCCACCAGGGCTGCATCTACTTCTACAGCTTTTTTCAGAGGTGTTCCTACCAGGGATATTCTAGAAGCTGCTACCTGGAGTTCAGTTCATACTTTCACCAAGCACTATCATTTACCAATTTTCTCTAAATCCAGAGCTGGCTTTGCCACTGCTGTTTTGCAGGACCTTATAGCCGGTCATAATACTCTATAAATCCATCCTCCCAACCTTAGCTTTGGGAATCTACTCAAATGTAATGACTGCAACAGTGAAACACGAAGAACATAGTACAGTTGTGTACACTTAGCATAAATGTAGATGTTCGAATGTATTCACTGTTTCAGTCCTGGTTACCCTCCCTCCAGCCCCCTGTTTTTTCTCTTACTATGCCTCTCCTTTATTTTACTACACTTAAAAGCCTTTTTGGTGTATTTGCTTTTGCTTGGAGGAATATTTTTTTGTGTTTTATATTATTTATATATATTTTGCTCCCCATTTGGGGGGCACCTGACATCTGGGGCAGGAAAAACTGATGTAATGGCGTTGGCTGCATGTTTTATACCCCTGATGACCTGACGTCATGGAAGAAGGGACAGCAACCAATGCAGGACCCAAGGCTTTGTTAATCAGGCAGACTGAGGGCAACCTGCCAGCAGATTACTCAAATGTAATGACTGCAACAGTGAATACACTCGAACATATACATTTATTGTAAGTGTACACAACTGTACTTTCCAGATTGGTATGAGCCTAGTATTGAACAACATTTTACCTTCTCCAAGGTTGATGCCACAATACAAACAAAAGATGACTGACTTTAATAATTGGCTTAGTTTCTGGTGTCATTCTAAGGGGGTGCAATATTTGTCAGCTTGGAAGGAGATGGTCAACAGACCACGCTGCTTTGACAGGCATGGTCTGCACCTCCCCCTCTAGGCTTTCAAATATTAGCTAAAACATTACACTCTCCCATAGTGGCTTTTTTAAGCAATGCCAAACTGAAAGTACTTCTGACACAGCAAATCAAAACCAAAAATATGTAAATGTGTTACTGCTCAATGCTAGAAATCTAAATAAAAAACTCTACTCCCTTTAAGCTCTCCACCCTAGAGAATGCTGATGTCTGTCCAGTCACTGAGACATGGTTTAGAGATGTGGAGAGCACACCAGCAGTGCAAGGTTATAAAGTCTTCTACACATTTAGACCAGCTACTACACAGACAGGGACTGAAGGTGAAGGTGTCTTGATTTACATCAAAAATAAATATACCTCAAGGATGGTCAAACAGGACAATGCTCTTGAGTTTCTCCACATTCAAATCACCATAGGAAAAATCTCATACCACTTCATTGCAAGCTATAGGTCCCCCTCTAATCCATAACATGCATTTAAACTTATTGGAAACACTCACCATCCTACCCAATTCAATATTCATGGGTGACTTTAATTACCCCACTATTAACTGGGAATCATATATGACACCAAATGCACAGGCACAGAGATTCCAGGATTTTGTAACCACAAACTCACTGGACCAGATTGTCAATACACCAACCAGAGGTGCAAACATATTGGATTTGGTCCACACTAATATGGGAGAGTGCTGCACACCCCCTAGTTTAATGTCTTCTCTGGTAAGTCAGACCACAATAGGATCTCCTTTGAAGTAAAAATAAAATCTAGAAACCTAGCTAACCTTAGAATATTCAGGAACTACTCTCAAACTAACTTCCCACTATTAAGCGATAATCTGGCAAGATTTCAAGCCCATATAAACCCTGAGAACAGTGCTGCCTATGCGGAACTGTACAAAGAAACCATATACAAACATGTTAATAGTTGCATAGAGGCAGCTGTATCCACCAGGAAGACATAATTCATAAAACAAGCCAATTGGTAGAATTACAACATCAATAGGCTATAACAGAAGGACGAAAATCATAGTAAAAAATAGGAGGTGGAGCTCCCAGCAGGATAAAAGTAGTCTCATCACACTAAATAAACATCTCAGAGGATAGCTAAACCCTATCAAAGACAAATTTGAGGTAAAGTTGGCCTCCCAGGCCAAGGACAACTACAAGGCATTCTTTAGCTATGTCTGCAACCTCAAAGTCAGTACAGAAATGTGTGTAGAGCTCATTGTTAATGGAGCCACCTATACTGAGCCAGAAGATACTGGCCAACAAATTCAGCTCCAACATTACTCCTCTCTCTCCCTCAATCTTCTCTCAGGAAATACCATCAAATAACAGTCCACCTACCATCGGTAGGGAACAGGTCCTTAATATTCTCTCCAAGGTCATGAACACTGCATCAATGGGCCCAGACAATATCCCAGGATGCCTTCTAAATAGAATGAAACATGACCTATCTGGCCCTCTGGAATTGTTATTTAACTGCAGCCTCCAAAAGGCTTCATACCTCATGAATGGAAAACAGCAACAGTCAGCCCTTTACTCAAAGGTGGGACATCTACAGACCCTGGAACTACAGACCATAAGTCTCACTAGTTTCATATTCAAAACCATGGAAAGAATTATCATGGAAATGATCAATAATGACATAATACATATGACATATGTATAATAATGACATATACTACTCTTCTCTCACTCAAAAATTTCCATCCTGCCACAATGCCTCTCATCTCTAATACTATTATCTTTAGTATCTCTCTATACCTCTATCTGCTCCTTCATCTAACATCCCATCAAACAACCCATATACCTTTCAAACAATCATGTACAACATCCACACGCATATAATCTCTCCTGAGCTATTCCACAATAGGCTCCACCTTATATGCAACAGTCATAATTCTACAAACTAAACTAAAAGTCCTCCCCCTACTTAAAGTCCTCTCTACTAACTCTAAACTAGACTACCACCAAAAAACTAGAAAACAATTGCTTTCTGTAAACCAAACCATCCATTTTAACCTAATAAAATGTGGTGACATGATAGAGATTGTATAAATTAAAATGCTTTCCCCAAAATTATACTGTGTGTGCAGTAAAGAAAAAATAATATGGCTTACTTTGCAAGAACAGTTAAGTGATGACCTTTTATTAAAAAGATTTCTTGTAAATGTTCAGCTTAGATATTAATAACATATAGCTGTGGGCTTACTGTAAGTGGCATCCTGTTATAGAAAAAAGGAAGTTGACTTTTTGTGAGCTTTCAGATGCAGAAATAAATGAAATACAATACAAACACTTCAAGTGATGCAAAGATGATGTGGAGAGATTTTTTGTGAAGTCTTCGGATACAGCAAGGAAAAAAATAACCAAAGACGGACATAAAATAATATTTGTCATTTCAACAGAAACTGTCCAGGCTAGAAATAACCAATGGACTTTTTCATGACTCAAACAGAAACCAGAAGAACAAGTCACAAGGACATTAAAAATAACATTGTTTGACATTTAAAAAAGTATATAAACTGGACACTAATTTTCACTCTTTAGTGATGTCTATGACTGAGTGTGCATTAGTCTTTAGTTATATGTGTCTATCTGTGTTATAATAGAATTGAAATAACTCTGACAGTATTAACTGTTAGCCAAGAATTTGTACTAAAACAAATAATATTAATGGATACAGTAGTATGTTGTCAGCCTAGCTCATTGCTAATAATATTTTATAATGGCAAGCCTAGCCCACTGGCCGTGAGCCTAGTCCACTGGCCACAACCTTTTTTATCCATTACCAACAGTTAATTTTTCATGAAGTCCTTAAATTTTTCCATGAGTTCAACAGATTGACAGTTCCGGTGCATCAACAGATCAACAGATCCAGTACTTTGTTGGTGGATACAGAGTGACGCTGTAAAAGCTGTCCTGCGACGTTCCACCATCAATTTGTCTGTTGAAGGACACCGTGTCTTCTAAGTGACTTCAGCCTGATCACCTGTTTGTCATTTATGCAAAATACAGTAAATTCTTCACAGTTATAACATGGATGCCAGTACAGTTAACTTTACAATGCCCACATATTGTAGATATAAATTTACATGGTTTCAACCTTCTGTTAGAAATAAAATGTAAATATAAAATGTTTAATGTTCAAAATTTAGATAACAGTTGTGTTTGTAAATGCATAAATGCCTATAATCCATACACAAAATGTGCAGCAATTCATAAACACTGTTTTTTATGTGGAAGTAACTTTTCAAACTTATGTCTATCTTGTCACAGGAGTCTAGTATGTAAGCCATACCAGAACATGTATCCTATTCTGATAAACAATCTGATTCTAGCATTGTTAGTTCTTTACATATACAACAGTTAAATGTACCTTCGGCAGTCACCTAAATCTCATACAGTACAAGTGTATGCAATTATTGTCAATAATGTAATAGACTACATAAAAATGTTATTTCTAGTAAGTATTGCAAATGCACAAAAATAAGAAAGTTCTAACATAGTAGAGTGTGCTATTAATATTAACCTTTTAAAGAAAAGGTTTTCACAGTTTTTCAAAATTTCCCTAGGGAGAGTAGTAAGGGACAATAATGCCATTTAGAGGAAATAGCATAGCATTCAGACTTTACATAATGACATTTTTGGTTTAATGTAATAATCGGAGCCCAACAAAATTTACTAAAGGCACAAACTACAGAGGTTAATCTGACAAGACAGTTAAAAAAAAAGCCCAGCAAGGTTTACAAGAGGTACAAAATACATCAATTGACATTGGGCAGGGTTCAGCAAAAATGCCAGTTATTTCTTCTGCTGATATATATCAATAGTCTTGTTTATTGCAGACTCTGCCTCAGTGGTAAAAACAAGAAAGGAATTTTGTTTCAATATGTTGGCATTTAAACAATGGTTGACATACACTGTGTAGCCTATTTAAAATAATGCTTTATTTAAATTTTTTTTTTTTTTTGCATTTACACATGCCAGTTTGGGCCAGTTTGGGTCAGAAGGGGATTCGTTGACAGTGTTGGCAAACCCTGAAAACATGCTCGAGTACTACGGGAGTTATGGGCATTAATTCCCAAAATGGTTTACAGGAAAAGTTTAGTATTGTCAAAATCAAAGCACATAAAAAATGTAATACAGAAGAGGCTACAGTAAATGCTTTGGAAAATGTCAAAGCAAAGCAAGCAGCTGAAAATGGTGATTGTCTAGACTCATATAACTGTTTTAAACACACTGACAAGGTAATGCCAGTTTCCACCATTTAAAAAAATAAAATCTATCTGAAAATGATCAGACAGTCTAAATAGCATGACAGAAAAAAACAAAATAATGTTTTGGTCAGCCAGGATGTTATGTTAAAGCAATTCTGTCAGACAGTTAATGACATTCTGCAAAATGGAGATACAGCTTTAAAATCAGTTTCTACCAGACAGATAGATACAGACTCAGAAGTTACACATCTCAAACTCCACCTCAAGCAAAACAAGCCAGAGTGCTAGACAGTTTAAAAGAAGTACGCAATATTGCAGATGCACATAGGGGATGTACAAAACCAGCTTGTAGACTACGTGGTGAAAGGAAGGGGACATAATACATGGTCTAATGAAAGAACAAACATGGGGGAACATGAGCAGCTTCTGCTCCACCAAGGTTACAGAAAGATATGCAACAAAGTTCAGAAAAACAGGTGATATGTTTTACTTGTAACAAAATAGGCCACATTAAACAGGATTGTCCATATTATAAAAGATGGAAAAAAGTCAAATACAAAAGGGTATCTATGCAGATAATAGTTGTTCTTCAAAACCCAAAAATCGGGAAAGAAATCAAGATAAAGAAAATACATTAAGGGACAATCAGTCACAGGAACAAACACAGAGGGATACAGAAAAAAAATAAAGTATACACTGTGCAATACACAGAAAACGGCGCAAGTCAGTAATTAAAATGTGAAACTGAAAGTACACATTAGACAGTGTCCTCCCTGTCTAATGTGTACAAAGTACACATTAGACAGGGAAGACACTAACAGTCAACAGGGAACAGAACATGCAGTCTGTGTAATCAAAGACATACCCAGAAAAGTAGATCAGAATGAATATGATTCTGATTAGGGGTGTGCCCCCCACACAAGTAACCTTTTTCACAAATTTTAAACGTGAAAAGGACGGACGCTCATTAGTGGATGTTTGGGTATAGGGGACAATATGAAAAGATGTCCTGCTTGATACAGGGGCAGCAGTCTCAGTCACTAACAAACAGTTACCTATAAATCAGTTCAAAAAAATCTTACATTCAAGGTTTTGATGTCAGCACTTGCATGGCCATAAAGAGTAAGCCGGTTAAAATATGTTTCACAAACAATGGATCTTCAATACAGGGTACATTTCTTATGAATTCCAGTTGCAGAACAACAATCCTTGGGGATAATATTCTCGGCAAACTGGAAATAGTAATTGATTTCAATAACAAGGTTTTATGGACTGCCACAGCGGAAGACAGTTAAAATACAGCTTAGCAATTTCCTTGCTTTGTAATTGACGTAAGTAACTATAAAAAAGAAGTTACCAAGAGACAATCACAACTGCAGGATAAATGGGAGCAAATCAAATCACAATTTCAGCCCTTATGGGCTACATCAAAGACAGACTGTGGTAAGTTAGCAGTACCAGTGAGTGTAGGTAATCCTTCGGATTACATTCCTCCTTTTGAGAAGCAATATTCAATCACCAAATCACCAAATGAAGAAAGAAAAACTCCAAGCCACAAATAATGTAAAGTTAGTGCTTTCATGTACTATATTGAGCAAACTTCATCAGACAAACCAAACAGTACACATAAATGCTTATATAAGAAAAGTTCATGACATCATCAAAATTCAAACTAAAAACCGCCCTCATTTAAAATGGCAATCGCAAAAAGCAATAGCTACAATAATAGTATATTTCATTCATAATAATCATCCGAAATGGACAAAATTGTGTATGGAGGTTAAAATATATTACCAAAAACACCATTAGGTATGCAATTGCATATGTTAAAATACAATCATAAGAAAAATTTGTATATACACATATAAAATTGCAATTAGTACAAAATGAGAAAATGGCACCAACCTACTAGAGCCAAACCAAAGTATAGTAAGACCCCAAATTACCTATCCAAAGATTTCAACTTAAGAATACATTTAATTGAAAGACTATCATTAAGTCCTGGAGGGGCATGTGCATTAAGTCTTAGCTACCAGGCTAATTCTTTTTCATCAAGTCTCAAAGATAATGGCCCCCCCCTATCATCCACACCTATCTTATTAATAGCAATGAAGAGAAATTCATGAGTAGGATTGTTCTTTACATGTCTGGCTAGAGCATTGCTTAGGTTTAATTTGCCAAGATTATAACTTGCAAACATCAGGGTACACAGGAAAAGGAGGTAAGCAATAAAGAAAAGGAAGGACAAACCTCTTGCCTTACTGAAAAGGTTAATTACAAACACTAACAGTGTAATAAAAATGGTACATTATGACCAGTAAAATATGGAAATAATCCTCCCTATAACCCAGATCATGGCAGGCAATAGGCATTAAAGCAATTAGTTCACAGAACCCAGGTTATCAGCTGGCAGCAAAGTACAGGGATTTTTTAAAGCAATGGAAGACAATGTTAGTATACAAAACTCAATGTTAATTAATTAATTAAACAAAGGGACAGGAAAAAACAGAAAAAGAAATATTACTTTACTGGTTTAATAAGCCAGGACAGATTCACAATAAACACAGAAATAACCTACAGGCATACAGACACAGAGTAAAGATAATGCAAATACAGTATAAAGTTAAAGTTAATACAGATACAGTAAATACATTTACAGTAATGCAAATGGTAAACGCAAAACTAAACAATGCAATTAAATGTTGGGTATGTAAGTTCAAATCTACGTCTGGAAATGGAATAACATTTAAGGCAATACCTATGACAAATCTTAAATGACAAAAAGTTCTGTGGTGACATGAGAGGGTCACCCCTCCACATTAAAAGTACAGTATGTCTCCAAAGGCAGCTTATGCATACAGCAAACTGGATCAATATTGGTAAAAAACAGTGTCTGTATGTCATATTTTTAAAAGACTGTCTTACATAAAATATAACAGCAAACAGTCTTATAAACAAACTAGTACAGCGAGAACATCATTAGTCAGACTGGTGTAACTGCCATCTGGGAAATAATACACAGGAATACATGCAGGTAGTAAAGTACAGAGTCATTAAAAAAACAAATAGCATTTTTCAGCTAATAAAAATCCAAGCAAAAGCAGCATACCATGTTGGTTTATAAAAATCAGTGCAAGTTAATAACAATCAAACAGTATCAGTACAGTCTATTAACAGTCTTAGGAAAGTTTAAATTTGTTTCTATAATAGCAATCTATGGACAGGACAAGGCAATCTAAAAAATGTACATATAAAAGCAAATGCAAATAAAACAGTTGCAAAGAAAAAATGGGGAGAGATACTCAGATATAATAGATCATGAGAACAGGGACATCATGATTGGATACCTGATTTCAATATATTTCTGGACATGCAAAATTTGTTTGCAAAGGCACGTAACAAGTCAAATTGTTGGGGTTTTAGCCACATTCCTTACAGAGGGAAAATGCCATTACATGCAGTCTCTGTAGAGGTTACACATACAGGTTTTATTTTTAAAGAATCTTATAAAAATAGAGTTGTAAAACAATCAGCCATAAAAAAATGTTTACAGTTGATTGAAATAGAAAAAGGGATACTCTGTCTTAAAAAGAAAGGGACAGTCAGAGTTGCTACTTTACACCAACTCTGGTCATGTGAAAAAAGCTTGAATATAAAATAAAAACAGCATGGGAGTTAACACATAATACTTCTTTTAAGGAAGAGATGAAAAATGAGAAATTCTGTTACATAGAGTATGCAGTTCTAATAATGAGAATTGCTCACACATTACCAGAGGACATGGTAAAAAAATCACAAGAAAAAGAGGGCGGTTCATGATAAAAAAATAGGGAAAGATTTTAAAACAGCTGGACATAGGAAATGGTGTTATTTCAGGAGCTGAATGTTTTCACTGGTATGGTGCCACTAAGGCAATATGGAAAGCTAGAAAGTTGAGTAAGTAAATGCAACTTATGGAATTATCTCAGATATAACAGAGGAAATGTGTTAAAAGTTATAAAGCTGTCAAACATGTTGTTAACAATGAAGAAATGCTATTAAGTACAGAGGATCACATTTTCCTGTAATTGTTTTTGCATTTTTTCCTTGATAACTAAAAAAGGGGAATTTATAGATGTTGTAAATATTCTTTCCCCAAATCAATAATGAAATGAAATGTATGCTGCAATGCAAAAGAAATGTGCTTGTTTCTAATACAAGCTTTTGCCTTCTAAAGCAAGGGTTAACTTGACAAGATTTTGAAATAAATGCTTCTGTGTAACTGCAAGGCTGACAACTTGCTTAAGCAAGCATGAACGCAGTTAAGAATAGATAAGTAATAACAGCTATGCATCTGACACCTGCAAAAATAAAACAAACTTAGTAAAGTGAATTGTTTTCAGAATGGTGGGGTACTATAATTTCCACATTAATTGCTCTTCATTATCTGCTTAATTACAACAGTTTGCATATGTGTTAAGATTTGTGTTAATAAAAGTATTAATCAAGTAACAGCCATTGGTAATGTAACATTGTATGAAGAGACAGCATTGAATGTAAGGGATCCGTATGTTACAATAGACCAAGGGATTCAAAGTACTGAAGACTGCATTGTGTTGTAAATTGTCTTATATTTTCTTGGTTTTAATTAAAAAGGGGGAATTGATAGGATTGCATAAATTAAAATGCTTTCCCCAAAATTATACTGTGTGTGCAGTAAAGTAAAAATAATATGGCTTGCTTTGCAAGAACAGTTAAGTGATGACCTTTTATTAAAATATTTATTGTAAATATTCAGCTTAGATATTAATAATATACAGCTGTGGGCTTACTGTAAATAGCATCCTGTTATAGAAACAAGGAATTTGACTTTCTGTGAGCTTTCAGATGCAGAAATAAATGAAATAAAATACAGACACTTCAAGTGACACTAAGGTGATGTGGAGAGACTTTTTGTGTAGTCTTCAGATACAGCAAGGGAAAAAAATAACCAAAGAAGGACATAAAATAATATTTGTCATTTCAACAGAAACTGTCCAGGATAGAAATAACCAATAGACTTTTTCATGACTCAAACAGAAACCAGAAGAACATGTCACAAGGGCATTAAAAATAACATTGTTTGACATTTAAAAAAGTATATAAACTGGACAGTAATTTTCACTCTTTAGTGACGTATATGACTGAGTGTGCATTAGTCTGTAGTTATATGTGTCTATCTGTGTTATAATAGAATTGAAATAACTCTGACAGTATTAACTGTTTGGCAAGAATTTGTACTAAAACAAATAAATATTAATGGATACAGTAGTACGGTGTTAGCCTAGCTCACTGCTAATAATATTTTGCAACATGCACCCAAACCCAAGCCCACTGTCTGCCCCCCACAACCAACTCAACTCCATAAAATCTCTAAACTTTGCTACCATCAATCTACAAAGTATTAGAAACAAAATTCCTCATCTTCATGTATGGTTACACCAAAATCAATCCGACTTCACTGCCATAACTGAGACTTGGCTTGAACCATACATCAAAGATGCAGAAGTTTTACCCCCCCAACTATACCTGTCTTAGATCTGGCAGGCTACATAGAAAAGGTGGAGGCATTTCCTTGATATACCCAAGTGTCTACACTGTAGTCCCATATACAAAACCATTTCCACAATTCTCCACAGAAGAGCTTTAGGTAACTCTCCTGAAGCTGAATAACTGTAAAAGCCTTTGTATCATGGTCTTATACATTCCCCCAGGTAATAATATTCATATACTAGAGGACATTCTTGCCTGGTCATCTAATAATATTAAAAATGAAACA
Source organism: Protopterus annectens (assembly GCF_019279795.1). Lineage (NCBI taxonomy): Eukaryota > Metazoa > Chordata > Ceratodontiformes > Protopteridae > Protopterus > Protopterus annectens. The sequence continues at coordinate 1,197,216,461 of NC_056725.1, read as the reverse complement.
ATCTTCCTAGGGGACGTTAACATTAATTGGCTAGATATCACTAACCAAGACCGCCCAACCAACATCAAAATAAACTATACCCAGCTGGCCACTGATATCGTAAGGCCCAATAACAAAAACAACCAAGGCTCAATCCTGGACTGGATCCTAGTGTTTGACCCCAGTAAAATTTCCACCTCTGGCATAGTACCAAATAGTATTAGTGACCACTTACCAGCCTTTGCTATACATAAAACCACCTCAACTGTAAGCAGTCACCAACTAAAACAAACTAAGAGACCTATCCCACTTTTCACCAGACAACTTTAATGAAATTTTACAATGTGCCAACTGGGCACCATTAAAATCCATCCCTCTAGATGATGCAGTCGAATTCTTCAATTCAACATTTCTCAAGATCTTAGATAGTGTAGCCCCACCTCGACTGAAAAGAGTCAAGATGAATCATGCCAGCTGGCTCACCAAATAAAGAAAGCAAATCATGTCTGCTAGAGACAAAGCTTTGAAAGCCTGGCAAAAATATAAAAATCCATCTGACCTTACTCTATACAAACAACTACATAATCAGGCCAAATGACTAGTCATTAAAAACAAGAAAAAACACTTCCATAGACTACAGGACCATCATAAACTAAACTCACAGAAATTCTGGGGAGTAATCAATTCCTTACTTCACCCAGGTGAAAACAGTCCTTTCCTACACCCTGACAAAACACCCTCTGAGATAGCCTCACTCTTTCATACTTCCTCAACACTATAGCTAAGCTGACCACCACCTTCCCGCCTTCTAACCCCAACCCACCGACAACCATGAACACACTTTAGACCTTCCTCTCTCCCTAATATTTCTTTCTCTTCTATTCCTACATGCACTATAAAAAACTCCTTCAAAAACTCAAACCTTTCACTAATGCTCATGATAACTTACCTGTTGAATTCCTACAACTATCCACAAGCTCCGTCACTTACCCTATCAGTATATTCCTCAATAGATCTATCCAGTAATCCCATATACCAACTATCTGGAAGAAGGCATACATTCTTCCACTCCACAAAGGTGGCAATAACTCGGACATCTCCAACTTCTGATCTATCGCTATTGTCTCCTCCATCTCTAAAATATTAGAATAATGTGTCGACACTCAACTTCTTAACCATTTAGTTAATAACCAATTTCTCTTCCCTACTCAACATGGCTTTAGGCCAGGCCATAGCACTATCACAGCTCTCATCTACTTTATGGATGCAGTAAATTGGGCATGTGATGATGGCTTCATCATCTCTTCACTCTTCCTCGACCTCTCAAAAGCCTTCAGTACTATATCCCATCCCCTTCTACTCACCAAACTCAATAATCTAGGTATCACACCCCAACCCTAAACTGGTTCTCAAACTATCTCTCTGGTAGACATCAATCATCAAAATGGCAGCGCTCCTGTTCTCCCTTCCTCAACATGACCACAGGAGTATCCCAAGGATCCATATTGGGTCCCCTTCTATTTAATATATTTACTAACTTCCATAACTCCCTTACTCAAGGCACATGATCCAATATGCAGATGATTCTACAATCATCTGCACTGCCAAATCCTCTTCTGAGTTACAACTACTAACCCAACAAGCCTTTTCATCTACCAAAACCTGGATGTCAAATAATCATCTTGCTCTCAACCCCAATAAGACTAAAGTCATTCTATTCACTCCCCAAAAAACTACCGTCCTCAATAAGAATGAATTCTCAATCTACTGCCAGAATAATACTATAACTGAAGTTGTCTCTAGCACCAAACTGTTAGGCATCATCATTGATGAAAACCTAACATTTGACTTCCATATCCACAGCAACATCAACAAAACACATCAGAAACTAGGCACCCTTTATAAACACAGCTATTACCTTTAATCTCACTGCAAAAAAAGGTTCTAACTTCAGCCTTTCAACTACCATCCCTACTGTATGGTGCCCCTATCCTCACCAATATCCAGTCCTCTCTAAAAACAAACTTGACTCATGTTACAATAAGGTTGACAAATGTGCAACAAATGCAAGATTCTCAGCACACCACTGTTCCTCTTTATGGCAACTAAACTGGCTAAACTACCACTCTATCTCAACTACCTACAGTTAACTACCACACATAAAATTATATATAAACCCACAGTGTACCCTTCTCTTTCCTCCTTACTGTCCTTGTACCACCCTAACAGACCTCTCAGATCAGAAAACAAAACACTGCTCAAAGTAGATAAACCCAGTCTCCCATCTGGTCAAATGCTCTATCCTTTTACTGTCTTTAAACTTTGGAGCACCCTCCCATCTACAATATCCTTAATCAGTTACCCCGCGCTCTTTAAGAAGTCACTTAGACAACATCTCTCCTCTGGCTGGCTATGCTCATGCCAAAAAAGCTCTCTCTAAACACTGCTATTCCCACTCTAACCCACTTCTTTCTGGCCTACTTGAACTCCAAATACCATCTCCATTTATACAAAAACCTCTTGCCTTACCTTACCCTATCCACCTAAATCACCTTTCTCTCTATCCCTCACCACTACTAACCATTGCAGCAATTATCCTCCCTGAACATCCTCTTTCTCATACCCTTACCTCTAGTCAGTTAACTATTTATTAACTGTTATCTCTTTTGTATACACCTTCAGTAGTCTTTAAAATTTTATCCAACTTACTCTTCACATATAGTCCTTACCTTTTGCTAAATATGTACATAACATAAATGGCTTAATTATGTACATATACAACCTGAACGTTTCCACTCTTATCCAAACTGCTTACTGCTTTATACCTATCAACTGTGATATGAACCATTCTACTCATATCCAAGCTGGTAACTCCTTAATACCTGTTAACTCTGATATGTATTTGTATCCCAAATCTAACTTGTTTTAAAGTTATGTCCATGGTTGTTACTGTATTTCCTGATAGCTCTTTACATGATTGTATTTGTATTTCTGTATTTCTATTGTATGTGTATCAACTTGTAATTTGTATGCAGAGCTTTAATCCTTGGACCTCCACTGAAAATGGGCCTGCTGAGTCCCAGACTACCTCTCAACTGTCCCTGATTTTCAGTGACGTCCCTGATTTTGAATCAAATTTTAGCTCTGCCCCTCTTAATCCCTCCTAAAATTGATGACTTTTGGACAAAAGGTAGTGAATTGTACGTAATAAATAATGACAATAATTAAGAGTTATAGACTTGTTTTACTTCAGAAACTATATATTAACTCACATTCTCTTATTCTGTCAATGTCTCAAGTTAATAGTACTAATATTTTAAAAGTGCCCCTGATTGTCCCTGATTATTTGTGGATTTGTCCCTGATTTTGTTGAGATTTGTCCCTGATCGGTTGAGAGCTATAAATTTGCAATAAATACATAAATAAATAAATAAATAACAAATCTCCAGACACTTGACTCAACTCAATTTGGTTTCATCAAGGGTAGATCATTCCTACCTTTCCCGGTGGTCTTCTTTGAGAAGCTCATCAAAACAATGGATGAGGGCAAAACAGTTCACACTGCCTACATTGACATGGCCAAGACATTTTACATAATACCCCAGTGTGGAATTGTTAACAAACTCAAGAGGTTAGGTATAAACCCTTATGTCATCCGGTGGATGTCCAGCTTGTGTACAGAACGGACCCAGGAAATAAGAACTGGGGAGTCCACCTCCACAAACAGGTCAGTCACAAGTGAAGTCTCTCAGGGATTGGTCCACTCCTTTTCTGACATTTACTTCCCAGACGTCTAGGCCAATATCAATGGCCTCTGCCTGACTAAATTTGCAGATGATTGCAAATTAGGAGCAGTCATACAGTCTCCTGCTGACACAAATGTTCTCCAGGAAGGGCTGACACAGACAGATAACTGGTGTCAGAGCTATGGACTAAAACTTAATGCCAAGAAATGCATAACAGTATCATTCAGAAAGTCATCCACCCCTGGTAGCTGTCATATTGACACCACACCCCTAAGAGTTGATCCAGTAGTCAGGGACGCGGGGACACACATAGACAGTAATCTAGCCTTTAATCATCATTTGTCTACAGGAAATCATTCTATGTTGTAGAACTTATAAACAATAGTATGGCATTGAGGTCCAAGGAAGTCATTGTTCCACTGTATCCACTGTATTTAACATTCATCAGACCTATCACTGAGTACAGTGCCCCTTTTTGTATGTACCTAGCCAAACATATCCAACAACTAGAATATCCAGAGAGGTTCCTCACTAAAAGAATACAGGGCATAAGTAAAATGTCCTGTACAGACCACCTCAAGGCTCTATTCCTGTATTCTGTCTTCTGTAGGCTGTTGATATTATGGATGCACTGATGACTATGGGAAACGCCTTAGAAATGATGGCCAAAACAAACCAAGAGAGCTTAAGCTTTGAATAGATTATTGTTTAACAGTACTTCTGTATATGAGAAGAAGAGCCATTGTGGATGATACCTTTCAAAATCAGTTACTGGTGGGCAGTACTCACAAATCAGTCCAGTTACTCGTATTGCAATAATTCATTCTGGAATGCAAAGAAAACATAGTAGAGAATGCCAAAAGGAAAAACAAACATCAATAACAAAACCAGTTCTCATAGTGGAAATACAATACTTGCTTCTCTACACATTAAAACCCTTCCACTATAACTAGCAATTGTGTCGATTACCCCTCAGCATTGACACATATTGATCAATGGTACTCTTATAAAAAAACATAATTTCTATTGTTGACATACTCTCATAGTATGTTCTTCCCTGGTGAGATCAGATCATCAGTCTGTCTCATTCAAAGTTTCTATCCCCAAGCCATAACCAGGCTAAAAAACTTCTCAAAAGCTGACTACAGCCTCCTAAGGGAGGGTATCAGTAGCTTCACACCACCGCCCCCCTCAGAGGATGCAGGCAACTATGCTGAACAGTAAGCCAGTGCAGTGTACAAGCACCTGTACAACTGTATGGACTCAGCCATACCCAACATAACTAAAACCTGCTCCTCAAGGAAACACAAACCTGTCTGGTGGACATCCTCTATGAACAGGCTTTACAACAGAAGGAAGAAACTGTTGTCCAATGGTAAAAAGGAACAAATTCCAAATTGGAAAAACTCCCACCGCAGCCTCAACAACAAATTAGATCACTAGTGAAAACCTCAAAAGCCAATTATAAATTGAAACTAGCCTCTGAAACAAAGGGAAACCACAATGCCTTCTTCAGTTATGTCAGGAACCTCCATGGCAAATCCCAGGTTTGTTACAAATTAGTAGTTTACAGTACCACTTACACTGATCCTGTTGACTTAGCCAACCTGCTAGCTGATAGGTTCAGCACAAACCTCACCCCCACCCCCCCAAAGGCCCATTCAGCATCCCTGATACTTGTACTGCACCTCACATCTCTGTAGATCAAGTGTTAAAGGCCCTATCCAAGGCAAAGAACACAGCTTCCATGGGACCTTATGGTATCCCAGGCTGTATTCTGCACCATCTCCAGCAAGAACTAGCTTTGCCTTTGAGCACCATATTTAACCATAGCCTAACTACAGGCTTCATTCCAGCAGAGTGGAGAACTGCCATTGTCATCCCCTTGCACAAAGGTGATGCCACTACTGACCTGGGAAACTATCTCCCCATTAGCTTGAAAAGTCTGATCTGTAAAGCCATGGAGCATATTATTATGGCTCTCATAAACAGGGACATAGGCAATCTCCAAGCACTTGACCCCACCCAGTTCGGATTCATCAGGGGCAGATCTTGCCTTTTGAACCTGGTTGACTTCTTTGTGACTGTCATCAAGGCCCTGGATGAGGAAAAGTTAGTACATACAGCCTACCTTGACTTGGCCAAGACCTTTCACACAATCCCCAACTCGGGCATCATTGAAAAGCTAACACAACTTGGCGTAAATCCCTATCTCATCAGGTGGGTGGCCAAATGGCTCACCGATAGGACCCACAAAGTCAAAATAGGTTCTACCACCTCCAACAGCAAACCTGTCACTAGTAGTGTTCCCCATGGATCTGTCCTGGGACCCCTACTGTTTGGCATCTACTTCTCAGAGGAATAGGCAAAGACAAAGAGCCTATGGCTGACCATATTTGTGTATGACTGTAAGTTTGGTGCTGTCATTGACTCTCCAAATGATGTTAACATACTGCAAGAGGGTCTCACAGCAACAAATGACTGGTGCCAAAGTCATGGCCTTAAGTTAAATGCAAAAACATGTATTATCATACCATTCTGCAAAAACAGAGCCCCTACTGATTACTACATCAATGGCAATCCACCTAAGAACACAACCTGTGGTGAGAGACCTGGGTACTCAGGTTGACAACAATCTCACATTCGACTATCATGTAGTGGCAGTGGTCAGAAAAGCCTTTTACTTGGTTCATCTCATAAGTAAAGGATTTGCATCCAGAATAAAAGTGGTTATTACTTCTCTGTACTACTCCCTCATTAGGCCTGTAATTGAGTATAACACCCCATTTGGTATGTACCTCTCCAAACACCTGCACCAACTGGAAAGGTCAGAGAAGTGCCTCACAAAGAGAATCCATGACCTCCAACACCTTTTCTATGTGGACAGGCTCAAATCACTATCACTCTATTCAGTGTTGTACAGATTGCTCAGAGGTGATCTGTGTCTCGTTTACAAAGCAATATCAGACTCGGCCCTACTAGAGATGCTCCATGTCCGTAAGTCTAACTCCTCACACATTACCCACTCAAAAGGCCTAACTCTAATATGCGACATCAACAAAACCTGCTGGAGAGACAGGTTTGTCTCCTAGAGGCTGCCCCATCTCTGGAATAGACTTCCCATATATGTCAAACAGAGTCCCTCGCTGACCCTCTTCAAGTGCAACCTTAATGAGTGGATGGGAAAACAGAAATTTGTCCCAGGGGTTCCACCTTTATCCCTCACTGACAGGGGTGACAGGTGCTGGCTGAGGTTTCTTTTTTGAGGATAAACTCTTGGCTAGGCTTGTAAGGGCCCCAGGGCCATTAGCCTAGTAACCTCCTATGGTCCTATGATCCTGTGATAAAAAAATATGCAGCTGTAACAAACATTGTCTACATCTCATCCATCTTAGCTGTTAAATGTGAGTAATAGGTAAGCTACCAGCAAACTTATGCAACACCACTGATTGCAAAGTAAATAGAAAATACTCTGTTACACTTTTTCTAGCTCTTCTGTGAAGGCACAGAAGCACATAAAAAAGTGACTATGAATCTCAATATGACAGGAAGGGCTGAAGATTAGTATACGATAGTCATCTATTTTCCACAATCTCCTCATTTGCATCTTCATTTGCCTAAGATCTTCTCGGGTTACTTAAAACCAGTGGAAATAAGTACAACTAGCATATATGAATTTCTCATCAGTTGTGCTTATGTGCAGTCAGTGCAACTCACCATCACATCTTAGTGCAACAACTATGAATCCTTTCATATTTGTGATGTACTAGTTATTTCAGGTGATTTTAAACAAGGTACTGAAAGTTAAGTAAAGTGTCACATGTTGCATAAGCTTTAAATCGGTATCTACCCCTGTCCTAATAGCTTTAATAATGGTGTCATTTTTGTGATTTAAACATTTATTTTGGAATCATAACTGATGTCCTTTTTGACAAGTGCCATGATACTACATTTACTGACACTAAGCAGGTGAGGTCTTCACCCCTGCAGCAGGTGTATATTTTTGGTGGACCATATTGGAGGACTTTGGTATCTTTTACTGAAGTAATTTTGTTTAATTATGTTATCTAGGTCATAATCACCAGAAAATGTGGTTACTCAAATCTCATTTCCTACCTTTAGGTCTGTGAAAAATAGTTTTAAAAAGAACTGACCCAGTGCAGATCCTTGTGTCCTCCCATTGTGAACGCTGTTGGAATAGATGGGTTAACTTCTCTTCCCGTACTTACATCTGGCTGCTTAGCCAGTACTTTACATTGAACATTATATATGGACTGATATTTCAGGATTTTAATTTATCAATTTTTATTTTATGTGAAATAGTGCTGAATGACTTTGGGAGAGTGTGCATTGTCAAGCTATGATTAAGTGCTGCTGTTACCTTTTCAAAATAGCCACAAGATTCAAAAAGCAAGCTGTTTCCTTTACAAACCCATAGTATTCCATATTACGAGAAGGCAATCCTGTGTGTCATGTTGATATGAGCTGTGTTCTGAGTTTCTCTCCAGGAATTTTCATACAATCCTGGTCAGGATTATTGTTATAAAATTGTTTGCAGGTGATGTCACTCTCTTCCACTCTCTCTTTTCCAAACTGAACACTACAGGTTGATACCATTGGTAAGAAAGGTGTCCACACCCTAATGTATTGTTTAACATAGAGTTTAGTTAGGTTCTGCTTAATTCTGTATACAAATCCACCTGGTCTATTGTCTGGTGCCATGGAATTGTAATTTTTGATTTTTACCTGCAGCAACAATTATCGTGCCAGTAGTTATATAAGGGAAGTCTCCATTGTCTCTGTAGCACTCTGACACATTTCTTTGCTTACTTTAAGTTTGCAAAACAATTTCCTGCAGGCACATTTGCTATGTCCTTTGGATAAGTGGTCACTTGATTGTGTATTGATAACATGATTCAGTCATAAATGTTCAATTTTCTGATGCATTTAAAGTACACTTACATTTCAGCAGTTGAGACATAGTTGAATTAATATTTACATCGGGAAGGTTTGATGACAGAAATAGATAGTTTCTGTACTTTATTGCTGACTTGTTTTTTAGGCAAGGACAATTTTTGAAACTGGAGTGGTATCTCTTATTCTGCAGCACATTATATTAATTTTATCTTTCCACCAAAGGGAGTTTTTCTTTTAAGTTACATGTATGTGTATGTTAAAAGCATGCATTCATAACCAGAGAAGTTAATAATATCATAGATCTCGCTAATAATATCATGAGCAGGTTTATTTAGGCCATCAAGGATAGTATCTCAATCTGTTCTGATAAGTATGACATTTATTGACTCGGGTTCCAGAGCTAAAATTCAGATGAAACTATTTCAAGCATAGAAAATACATAAAACACAATTACTGGGATACAGAAAAGAGTATGCTTTTTGATTAACAGTTGTAGTATAATGACTGCACAGGAGACTGGGCAGTTTGTATGATCAAAATGTTTTTTATATGCCGACAATATTAGGTTTCCATGTTTCTTCCACTTTTCATTGATTTGTTCAAGCTAATTTTGCTCATGTTTACTTTGCTATATCTGTACTTGCTGAAGATGCAGTTTGCTTGTGCCTGTATTGTCATCTAATTATTGTAGTTGCGTGAAAGCATATATTGCAATGTATTGCATTGCCAGATCAACAAAAAGCAGAGAAAGACAATCATTACTTATGTGTTTACAGTAATGATCACACTTTGGGGCAAAACACCCACATGGGGGATTAGGGGGGCTAGTCCTCTTTCAAAAATGTTTATTTTTTATTTAAAACATTTCTATGAATTTCCAGATTGCTTGAATACATGTGTGTAGGCCTTACATGTACTACTGGTAAAAGGTTTTGTGCTAACTGTACAAGCTAATGTGTTTAGAGGTTGTACATTCCCATATAACATATTAAGCCCATTTATAATGATACTTCACTCAATCTCACTACACTTTGTGACACACCAGTAGAAACAAGCAACTCCTTCAAATACCTCGGTTTGTCACTAACATTCCATATAGATATTGAGTCGTTGAGGGCAAAAGTTAACTCCTTCTCTTCTAGGTCAGGAAAATATCACCCTACCTGTCTAAAAAGTCCAGGGCAAGTATATGCAAATGAGTTCTTCTGGTCCAAAACTGAATATGAACTACCCAGAACATTTGTGGCCTCTAAGAAAAACTCCACCACACTGCAGAATATCGAAAACAAAATCTGCCTCTTCCATCAGTAAGACTTCCTCTCATGGGCACCACTGCTTCACCCTCAAAAAAGCCAAATGGCTCCACTGCAGGACAGAGTAGACCTGCTAACAGGCTCTCTCACCTAACTCATTCCCATCACTAGCTGCCAAACTTTATACTAAACACATACACACACACATACACACACACATACATATGCACACACACACACACACACACACACACACACACACACACACACACACACACACACACACACATACATATGCATACGCGCACACGCACACACACACACACACACACACACACACACACACACACACACACACACACACACACACACACACACACACACACACACTATAATCTCATTCTCTTCTCCCAAATAACCCACACACTCCAACCCCCAACAAATCCTGGCTACACTGCATCAATTACTCTTTCTCCAGTCTTGTTGCCACACATCAGGCCACATCATGTTAAGGCCTCTTGGAAATCAGAAATATAAACATGCAAAATTGTAAAATGTATATTTATTTTACAATTGCTGGTACATTTAATTTCTCCTGTACAGCTTTTTGTTATATATTGTTACATTCTGTTGTTCTTTTTTCAATATGTATAGCATACTGCCTCTCTGTTCCACTTTTTTCTTTGTGAATTATTTCACCTGAGCAGTACCTGGAAATGATCATTTGTAATCAGTGTACTAACCTTGTAAACTAAAATCAAACTACTTTCTGCTGAATCCTTCTGTATGTTACTGCATCATACTGTGTCGTAAAGTGCTTTGATCTTCTTCTATATCTTGGTGGCTGGAGCTGTTGTCTGCTATATCATGACATGCCTTTTTTGCATGACATCAAATGCTGACAGCCTCTTGTGAATTGGAACACATCCTACTAAGCTGCTAAGGTTGCACTATATTCTAATGTATTTTGCTGTATGTTACAGCATTATGTTATATCTCAACAAGTCTGATGAGACATTGATAACATGTAACGGCAACATAATGTACAATGTTGTATTATATTACTTTGTAATATACCCACATTACACATTATACCAAACCACATGGGTAGTATTTTACTAATCTACTGTACAGCACTATGTCTTTTATGATATGCAAATAGTATAACATACCTTTCTGTACTGCACTGTTTTCGAAAGTTTTCAGGCCGCTTTATTCAGTATGAGATTGCATCTTAACTATACCCTGTTGTTTTGCAGAGAATCCTGATATTAAATGTATTCTATATTATAGAACAATTGTATATAATGGCTTGGGCCAACAGTGACAGCAGTTTGAAACTAGTCTTTATAACTGACCTCAACAGTAGTTTCTATCAGTTCTTGAGATGAATCATAGAACCTCCTCATTGAGGAAACTGTTTTTACTTACTGGTGAAAATGGGAGAGAGTTGTAATCAGTAACCATTTATCTAAGCATCGTTAAAAGACTACACAAACACTCTGTGATACAAGTGTGGAAGGATCATCTGTTTAGAAACAGCAGCTTTCAGACAATCAGTGGCTCTATATCCAGACACACTAAAACTGAATGTCTAAACTGATTCTTTCAGACCATTTCTGAAAATAATTTTCGAAGTGGACAATGCTGAATTTTATAAAATAGCAACTTACACTATTCCATTCTATCTCAGACTCTGATGCTGGGTCCAGGTTAACAGGTTTTAAGGTACTATGTCTACCATGTAAAGCACGTAGCTGTATGGCAGGGTCTATGTCATATAATCGAACTTCCAAAATTTCGAACACCATATGTTCAAACTTGGAAGTTCGAAATATGACAACATCGAAACCTCAGAACAGCTAATTTTTTCCCAGGGAAAAAAATTTGCTGTTCCGAAAAACACACACACAGCACAGGCACACCAAAAACCTAATAAACCTACACTACACCTTACATACACAACTATCTATGCACTAACCTTAATCCAAACCCTAACCCTAAGGTCTGTCACTATTGCACACTTACCTTACCCGCACCCAAAGTCCTTCAATAATGCAAACTTACCTTACCCGCACCCTAACCCTAAAGTCCATCACTACCGAACACTTACCTTACCTGCGCCTTTACCCTAAAGTCCGTCACTTTCGCACACTTACCGTACCCGCACCCTAACCCCAACGTCTGTCACACTCACACACTTACCTTAACCCAATCCATAACTTTCGCACCACAGTACAGAAAATGTCAAAGACACGGTAACAGCCAACTGAATTCTTTCCCTGGGAAAGAATTCGAATTTCCATGGCTTCGACATTTCTATTTTTTGAACTTCCCCATTCGAACTTCCAGTATTCGACATTCGAAATGGTCAATTAAATAACAGGTACCTCTGTTACAATATGACTGCCTCCTTACTGTCTTCATGAATTCCATCATGTATCTTATTGTGAAGCTTCTTGTCCTTAGGTAATTGATGATTAGTTCTTTATTACAATGTATAAGTCACTGCACTATAAGGAATGGGGCCTTGTGAAAATATATTCTGGTATATAATAGTGTCATCTTCTATATGAACAGGGTATATCTTATATCTTATCATATGGGGTGTTCCACAAGGTTCAGTCCTTAGACCACTATGGTTTACCATCTTTATCAACAAACTCCACACCTCCATCTAGCCACTATCACTCAATATGCAGATGAATCCTCGCTCATCTGTGCTGCCCCCTCCCTTCCAGAACTACAAGAAATAACCAAACAATCCTTCCTAGACATTGAATCCTACCTCTCCAACTATCAATCTGTACTCAATCCAAATAAAACTAAATTAATCCTCTTCACCAATAACAAAACACATGTCCATATTTCTCTGTTTATCATCTGTCCATCCAACAAAACCAAAACTGAACCTGTCCCTCATACCAAACTACTTGGAGCCACCATTGACAACTGCCTGAGATATGACAAACAGCACTCATTAAAAGGCCTATATAAAACTAAGCTCACTCTACAGAGTCGAGCCATACCTATCCAACAACACCAGACAATCAACTGCCAGAACTCATCTACTGTCTAGCCTTCTGTATGCCTCTCCCATCTCTCTCAATTTGGCAAACCTTAAAAAACAGACTTAAATGAACTAGAGGCCTGTTACCACAAAACTGCCAGATTCAATACAAATTCCCCATACAGATCCCACCACTGCACTGCTCTGCAAAAATACATGTGACTAGAACTATCCAATCTCCTATCCTTTAATCAATTAACTACTGCCCATCTGCCCATACCATCATTTACCTACCTGATAAATGCCTGGTGCTCCAAACCTGGTAAATGCCCAGCACTCCAAAACCTGGTACATCTCTACTCTAATAATAAAAATGTAAGATCTTCTGACAAATTCCTATTAAAAGTCACTAAAACCAGCAATAGGTTTGGAGATTCTCTATACTCCAACCAAATATCCATGACCTGGAATACCATCCCTCAACACATCCTAAATACCACCAACCCATACATGTTTAAACGACTTCTCAGGAAACACTTAACCAACAACTGGCTGTCCTCCTGCACAGCTCTGGGCTGATCTTTCCCCCCTCCTATTGTCTCTCTACATCACATCTCCTTTCCCTCTCTTTAAAGCAACTGTTTTCCCTTCTGCTCCCAGTCTCTCTCCAATCTCTCTTTGGAATCCCCCTTATTTCTACACTCAACCCTCTTGCTTTTTCCAGGTACACTGTACCTTTGCCTACTTAAATGCAAATATCTCCTACATTTCTGAGTATTACATATAATGTAAGATTATTTACACTGTCATAGATTCATAGATTAGTACTAAGCTAACTTCCCTTAGAGACATTTTAAGCCTAGCCAATTATCCCTTGTGAGACGCAAACCCTGCACCTTGGGTTTGTAAGGCAAACACCTTAACCATTAGGCCACCCTCCCATCACTGTCATTCTTAAATGATTGTCTGAATGTTTATATTTTGATCTTGCTGCTTGTATTGGAGCTGTTGTATATTGTATGCTGTTTGTATTGTTTGTATACAAGATATACACTCCTGTATACTGTTCTTTGTTTATTCTACACACGTTCTTGGTATTACTTAATAAACATTTGTTATAATTGTCAATTTGAAGTGGAGCTTTTCTCCCCGGGCCTCCAGTGGAAATGGACTGCTAGTCCATTCAGACCATCCTGGTAAACAAATGTCAAAATAAATAAATAAATAAATAAATAAATAAAAGTGAAACACAGTTCTGTGTATGTTACTATAATCTTCTATACAGTGATGTATTTCCATCCCCTAATGTAAATGTATCCTGGTGATTGTGTGTGTGTGTGTGTGTGTGTGTGTGTGTGTGTGTGTGTGTGTGTGTGTGTGTAGCTCTTCCAAAGAATTTTTACAGAGGACTAAAATTCTGAACTGTTAATGAGTTGCCTCCTGTGCCCAGGGTGCAGATTTGGATTCATTTCACCTTCATCTTCCTACTGTGTGACTCTGAGCAAGTCACTTAACCAAACAGTAATCTCAGGTTGCCCCTAAAAAAGGACAATTTTGCCCAGTGGGCTCACCAGGTCAACAAATAGATAAAATCAAATCATCTGTCTTCACCTCAGGTTGGTTATACAAACATTTTAGCTCCACTTCAAAATGAAAATGTAGAGAGAATGAAAGCTGGCTACTTGGGTGGACAGCTCCCTCACATTTGACCATCACATTGCAAAAGGGGCTAGGTAATCCTTTTATCTTGCCCAGCTCATACCCAAAGGTATTTCCTCTAAATCAAAAGACATCCTCATCTTCTTGTACTCTACACTGATTAGAACCATCACTGAGTACAATGTGCCCTTTGGGATGTACCTTAATAAGCATATCAAGGAATTGGAAAGAGCCTTGACGTTTATAAGTAAATAGATAACAAGTTTAAAAGATCATACCACTAGAACAATTAGGTAACAATACAAAAAAAAAATGTGCACAAGGAGCTTGTACAAAGGAGCTGTTTAATAATTATTTTGTTTAGCGCTTTCATCTCATAGGTAAAGCAAGACTTCATCAGAACAAAAAAAATGTAAAACAAACATCCCAGCCTTCTAAAAAAACATGTAAAACACAATAAAATAAATCCGATTATGTAGAAGAATCAATGATGCTATAAAACCTTTGCCATAAATTAAAAATCTGATCATATTTATGGGGGAATTTAATAAAGCCTACACAGTCTTTTTTACCGTGTAGGCATAGTGCCACGTTGCTTCCACGAAATTAAGCAGGTTTCCGAAAAAGTAAGCACTGCTGGGCTTTGCGCATGCACACGCCAACACGGGAAGTTCCATGACATGCAAATCACCACATAAGTAGGTGAATCTCATGCAAATGAGACAGGCAGAGAGATCAAGCAACCAGATAGGCAGCCCAGACCCCGTGTCAGTGTCCATAGTGTACACAGAAAAATTCCTTGTACAGGAATGTAGACAGACAAAAGGGGCTGTAAAAATGTAGACAGATGGACAGAAATGGCATACCACACACAGATATGAGTAAAAATATCCTCTGTGTGTCTCAAAAGTTACAGAAAATATGTTAAAATAATTTTTTTTTAGTAATCTGGGCATGTTTGTGCATTGCGCAGCAGTGTGCAAACATGCCTTAAAAAAACGTGGAAATAACAAAACTAATATTACAAGAGATAAATATATTACAGGACCCTGCATGGTGTATCTACAGTGGTGCATTTGTGCTGTTGCTAATGTGGTAGGGCTTGGAAGCATGTAGTTTCCAGGTTATGAGCACAGATCCCTATGCAAATGAGGTGGAGTTACTGAATAGCATAATGGGGTAATCCTGTCCATATATCCCTCAGTGTAGGCACAGAACCGTGTTGGTGCCCAAAGAGGAGATAGCTTACATCAGGAGAGGGTGTATCCAATGGCTACTAATTAGATCTTAGCTGTGCCTGTTTGCAAGGCGTGCTACTATGCTGAGCATGGAAGTCTGGGGGGGGTGTGTGTGCACTGACTTTTAAGCTTTGTTTACTTACGGGGCACATGTTTCTGTTTATTTGCATGGCATGCAGCTGGGCTGAGAGTGGAAGTTAAGGGGTGTGCCCACTGACTGCTAAGCTTTGTTTACCTACGGGGGATGTGTTTACATGGGGCGCCACATTGCTGAGAGTATTTAAAAGGCAATAATGTATTGACCCTTGTTTAACTTAAATTAGGGCCATTAAATGATGTTAATGATATACTAACCAGATACAATGCATCATAGGTAGCTAATCACGCAGGCAGCACCTACAGCAGAGCACTATAAAGTATGCATACACCCTACAATCTGACTTTTCCCCTATACTCTGCACCATTGGAGTACAGACTTGGGAATTTTAACTGAAAGAATACTAGGAGCTGTTACAGGTCTGCTATATCTGTATGTGCTAGATGCTGAAGTCAGTGCTGCTGCTGACAGTAGGCCTTGGCAGAGAAGGAGAAGAGTGTTCAGGCCCAGGCTAACCTTCCAGGAGCTACATGAGCTGGAGATTGTAGAGTGCTACAGGGTGGATAGGGATATACTACAAGAACTCACTAAGCTCTGCCACCCTCAACTCAGACCCAGAGCCAACAGAGGGGAACCTATCCCAGTGGAAACAAAGGTATGTGTAGCCCTTAGGATAATAGCCACTGGTACCTTCCAACGACCAAATGGGGACATGATGGGGGTCTCACAGGCATCAGCATCCAGGGTACTCCACCAGTTCCTGGATGCCATGCTTCCACATGCCAGTGAGAACATTTATTTTCCCCTCACCACTGAGGTGGGGGCCAGCAATATGCAACACTTCAACCATGTAGCATACTACTGTGACATACTGGGTGCCATAGATTGCACTCATGTACACATCAAGGCACCACATATTGAGGAGGATAGACTACGTCGACCGCAAGAGGTACCACTCCATCAACTGCCAGGTCATGTGCAATGCCCAGGGAATTATCATGAATGTGTGTGTTGGCAGCCCTGGCAGTTACCACAACTCCCATATCTGGCACACATCACAGCTGTACCAGATGTTTTCTAGGGGGGACATCCCACACAGCCATTTACTGGGGGATGCTGGCTATGCCCTGGAACTGTGGATGATGACAACCATCAGAAATGCACACACACCCACAGAAGAATGCCATAATGAGGCACGCGCACAAAGTAGGAACATCATAGAGCCTGTGTTTGGGCTGCTGAAGTCATGGTTCCTGTGCCTCAATATATCTGGTGGAGCCCTGCAGTACTCTCCAGCCACACATGCGCATATGTTCATATGTATCATGCTACACAAAATGATCCTGGGGAAACAGCTGCAGCAGGATCAATAAAGAGAAGGATGCATAGCCCCCACCAGTGCCTAGGTCACCACAGCCACACTCACAGGAGGAGTCAGAGGAGGACCCACCCCCCGATGATGTCCCTGTAGGCAGACATAGGCGTGCCAAGTGCACCTTGGCATTGGCTAAGGGACAATGCATAGCACATTCACTGACAACCTAGGGCTCTAGGGACTGACACCTTACTCCTACTCACATACATATATTAAAATAGCTGATGCCAGGCAAACCACACAATGTGTACCTATCCATCTATTGGCTGTGTACTGCTTGCATCACACATAGTCAGCCCTGAATTACAGGTTTGTGTATGAACACATTTTGGATATAAGGAATCAAAAAACTACGAATGCCTTGTATAGACATGTAGAAAGATATACACAACATACTTTCAATTGTATGGTTTTAGAACAGATCAGAATGTATGAACAGGGATCAGTTATACAAGAACATTTAGAAAAAAATGAATTAAAATGGCAGTTGATTTTAAATGCCTGTAACTACCCCGGTTTAAATGATTTCTGTTCCATCAATTTTTTGATAAAATTGAAGTTGTATGGCATGTAACAGGTTAATATATACTAATTTTGTTTTTTAATTGTATTGGTGGATTTGTAACATGTGATGTTTCATTAAGGGGTTTAAATGGGTGTGTTTTTAACTTGGAAAATGGTTCTGATGAAGTATTTATGAACAAAAGAGCTTAACCAATAAATTACTCTATTTTGGAAGTGGTTCATTGGTTCTTGTGGTTCTGAGTTTGTCTTTTTGGTGGATTTGATGATGTCTCTAAATACCATCAACGAACTTATTTCTGATGGAATGTATCCTACACAACCCACACCTAAGAGGGATTTATCAGCTTTGTTGTTAGAAGTTAGCCAGCAACTTGCTGTACATTCTCTTTCGATTGCTGGTGAGAATTCCACCATTGGTGCTTCAGGGGATTCACTGAGTTTGCCTCTTATCCAGTTATCGAACAGGGATAATTTAACTTCCAGTCGTGAGAATGTATCCAGTATCACTGCACAACATATTCCGGGTGAACAATACGACTGGAAGGTGAACAGTTTCAATTTTAGTGATGGAATTAATTATTCCCATTCCAAATACTAAAGATTCTGCACCTCATATATCTTTGGCCAAACAACTAAAGAGATTTGAACATGTTTTATATGACTACAAAAGGCTACAACTAGACAATAGTTATTTACTCAAAAACATTGAAGTGGAACAGGTTCTAAAGGGGTTATGTGTATGGCGTTACCCCAATGGTATTGCTTGCAATGATGAATTTCTTCATGAACTACACTCCCTATTTGATAAACTGGTTGTGACCTTATGTGTTTAATTGTCAACTACAATAACATCCGATTAGAACAATTGGATCATGAGTTAGATTTACCCAACAGAAATATCTGTGGTGACTTATTATTTGAACAATAGACTACTCAGCTTGATAGCATCATTTCCTCGGTTGATAAATACTGTTCCAAGAATTTGGAACAGAAAATTAAAAAGTTAAAAAGGGATTTGGATGCTTATGCCAGCAATAGGGTATACCCATTGTGATAACTAGGGAGAGATGGGTGAAGGCTGCCAGCCTAGTCAAATAGAATTTGATATATAATTCTGGCCTTTGTAAATAAATGTAAAATACAGGCATGTTTCTTGAGTGTAAAAGAATACTGTGAAATGTGGAACTGCAAAATATGTGACAACATTGCACTCTACAGGCCCAGTGAAGCATGTTGTGACCCTTTCATGTTAGAATTCGGCTCCAGTGCATCTGGATGAAGGTTTCATGCCCATTGTTTTAAGGCTAAAGTTTATGACCAGAATTTACATATGGAAGGTGCTTTATTGCTCTGGTTTCTGCTAGAGTGTATATGTGAAATGCCTTTTATTGTTGTAAGTTTATGAGCAGGTGTTAGATTGCTAAATAATGCAGTTTGTTTGCCTGGGAAAACCTAAGTGCCAACATGATGTAATTTGGGAGGGCCTTAGAGACATGTTTGTTAGTGATGTTTAAATACTATTTCTCACAAGAGACTTGGGGGCATTTTGATCTTGGATATCTAACTCAGTACTCTGCTTAAGCTCACATGTAAGTTTGCAGCACTGTGATTTCTTGCAGGAATAGTTAAAGCTAGTAAAGATTAATTAGGTATTTTTCTTTGAAATTAGACCTGTCCTACTGTATTATTTTAAGTTTCTGTGTGATCTCTGAACTCTTAGATATCTCTGTGGTGTAGTAGTTTTGTCTTGTGTTTTAATTATTTATTATTAAATATTTTTAAAACCTTCTACCTGTGGCTGGTTTATGTAGAGATAAATTATGCTTTAGAGTACATTATATATTTATACAGTTTACTGTCTAAGCCCTTCCAATAAGCCTAGACTGAATAGTCACATTACCATTGGATAATAATATTGCACAGTAATAATTGGACACCCTGTTTGGGCCTTTTAGTAGCTGATAATTAACTGGGTGGTGGCAGGAATTACTACTGTATGGTCTGGATAATAGGGGCACATCTGGAGAACCTGTGCCAGCCTTTTCCCAGGAATGTCTGTGTGGTTGTATAACCTCTTCTCAAAGTGTGCGTGTGTGTGTGTGTGTGTGTGTGTGTATGTGTGTGTGTGTGTGTGTGTGTGTGTGTGTGTGTGTGTGTGTGTGTGTGTGTGTGTGTGTGTATGTGTATCAGCTAACTGGGCAGAGACACGAAGCACTGGTTGGACAGAGAGGGTACTGGAGGTTTTAGCTTGCCCAGTTAGGCTGAGACCTGGACCCTATAGTTGTGCCAGTGGGGAGTCTTATTGGGGACCTGGTGAGCAAAGGAGCAACCAGCCCCAGACTGACTGTGATCTCTGTGTGCACTTAAGGGAAATTGTACTTTACTGTGTGTATTAGTTATCCTTTCCTCTCTTTGAGTTGATGACCTCCCTGGTGTTAGTGGTGAGGATTGAGTCTCCTTGATTGCTGGGCCAGGGCACGGTCATCACACCCATTACCACTGGGGCTCCAGAATTCAAAGGCCAATCAGATATCAGTGAGTGGACATGACATCAATATGAATGTCCCCGCAGTTTTAAATGTAACTGCCCCTTTAGACAACGAGGGACCACGCAGGTCAGAGCAGTTACAGAATCAACTAAACTATTTGCTATCATGGAAACAACAAGATTCAAGGAATACACATGCACGACAGGGTGCACGCCCGAGGAATAGCAGCAAGTATTACAGGAGATCGGCATTGAGCCGAATGCAACAAATAACAAGTGGGATGATGTTATGCAAGACCTTTTTCAAGTATTGTATGCTTCTTTGGATTTGACTGTGGACGAAATGATTGGGGTTTCTTCAAGTACATCACTACCTATAGTAACTATTATTTTAAATGACACTGGTGACTATAAGCTTTACAATTATTCCAGCAAACCTTTAGATGTTGGTCACGCCAACATTTTATCGAAGGGTATGACATTTGTGCCAGCCAAACAGGCTAATTTGTTCCAAACGTTATGTGATTTAAAAATATACACTCATAAATTGAATTTTAAGATGTTATTTCCCAATGAATCAGAAAATAATGTGGTTAGTAATGACAGCTTGTGCCGTGCTAGTGTATTTAACCCACCTTTAAACTCTTCCATACAGACTTTTGAAAAAATATTTGAAAATGAAATACGACATATGTTAAATAAGAAGAGTATGGGGAAATATTATAACATCTCTATAAAGGAAAATAATATTTTGAATAAAACTTATTAATGATCATAGTATTAGGGTTATGAAACCTGATAAAGTGGGTGGGGCTGTCATTATGGATTCGGTGGATTATATAAACAATATGAATTCTTTATTATTTAGTGATAAATATTGTGAAATTTCTAAGAATTAAATTAACTTGGCTTTTCATAATATTGATCTATTGCTGGATGACATACTTATGCAGGGTGAGATTGTTAAAAAATATTATGATTCTATGTTTAATGATAAACCAGCATTAGCCAGTGTTTTTGGTATACTCAAAATTCATAAAGGCCTTAACAACCCACCTTTCAGGCCTATAGTTGATGGCTCAAGGAGCAAAACATATTTTATAGCCCAGTGGATTGATCAACATATAAAATGTGGTTTGACAAAATATCCACATATATGTAAAGATTCATGGCATTTTATACAGTTAATCAATCATATGCCATATATTGAGACAGGAATATTTGTTACCATAGATGTACATGATTTGCTTTCTGTTATTCCCCAGGGCATAGATGTACAATGGTTTGAGCAACAATTGTTCAGTACAAAGGAGTTAAGTAATACCATTATAAATTCTTGTGTTACTTTGATGGAGATTGTATTAAAAATAATTTTCTTTTCTTTGAGGGACAGACCTATAGATAAACAACTGGGGTGGCAATGGGTACTGCATGCGCCCCTAGTTTTGCCAACTATGTTATGGTTAAATGGGAGACTGATTACATTTTTTTCTAGTGAATATGATGATTGTTGGGCACTCTATATTAGATTTTTAGACAATGTTTTTATATTTTGGATGGACACCACTGAAAAGCTGGAAGCATTTTTGGCGTATATTAATTCCACTGCGAACTTTTTGAAATTTTCTTCTAACTCTGATAAAGATAAAATTTCATATTTAGATGTGGAGATTGGGAAGGATAACCCCAATAAATGTTTTTACTCCACAATTTTTCATAAACCAACTTTTTCTAATACGTACCTACATTATTTGAGCTGGCACCCAAGACAAAAAAAAAGCAGTGGTTAAAGGCCAGTTGGTATGTATGGCTAGGATGGTGTCCAGTTTAGATGGGTTATATGGAAAATGTAAGAAAGTTGTAGATATGTTTTTGAAAAGAGGTTACCCCCAATCTTTCTTGGATGAAATTTTAAATGAGGTCATCAGTAAAAGGAATATTGTTTTTTATAGCCATATACTTGGATGACCAGTAATTATGGATATTAATACAACACAACAAGGGGATTGCACCACAAATAAATTTAGAAATAGTTTTATCACAGCATTTACTTTGGACAGTCATTGCATGTATGATGTTCTATAGGGAAACTGGGAGATTTTTTAGAAAGATGTTGAGTTCATGGAGAAATTAGGTGATAAACCTGTTGTAGTATACAAAAAAGGAAGTTCTATAAAAAATATCTTAGAAAGGAGCTGCGGTGGTGCAGCGGTAGCATTGTTGCCTCACAGCAAGAGGTTCTCCCGTTCGATTCTTGGCTGGAGCACCTTCTGTGTGGCGTCTGCATGTCTTCCCCATGGTCGAGTGGCGTTCAAAAGACATGCGTAGAATGGGCGTGCCTTCGTTGAAGGTTGGGTGTTGAGCTGGCACCTCGGCACCTGTAAAAAAATCTACTGCCAATCATTAGCGGACTGGAGTTCTGCTGTGGCGACCCCTAACTGGGAAAAGCCAAAAAGAAGAAGAAGACATTGGTAGGTTGGTACCAGGAAATGTGGGCATTGCTCCACCTGTCAATATGTTAATGGTAGTGATTCATTTATTATTAATAATCACACATATTATGTAAAGGGCTGTTTTACTTCTAATACTGTTGGTATAGTTTATTTGTCCCAATGTAATTTATGGACAGCATTTTATGTAGGTAAAAGTAAAAGACATTTTAAAAGACATGTGTATGAACACATTTTGGATATAAGGAATCAAAAAACTATGAATGCCTTGTATGGACATGCAGAAAGATATACACAACATACTTTCAATTTTATGGTTTTAGAGCAGATCAGAATGGATGGACAGGGGTGGGTTATAGAAGAACATTTAGAAAAAAATGAATTAAAGTGGCAGTTGATTTTAAATACCTATAACTACCCCAATTTAAATGATTTCTGTTCCATCAATTCTTTGCTAAAATTGAAGTTTTATAGCATGTAACAGGTTAATATATAATCATTTTGTTTTTTAATTGTATTGGTGGATTTGTAACATGTGATGTTTCATTAAAGAGTTTAAATGGGTGTGTTTCTAACTTTGAAAATGGTTCTTATGAAATAAAGCACTTACCCAATAAATTACTCTATTTTGGAAGTGGTTTGTTGATTCTTGTAGTTCTGAGTTTGTCTTTTTGTTGGATCTGATAATGTACATATATGTATGCTGTTGACTGTGTGATGAATGACCCTTCTCTGTCTAGTGACCTGTGTAGCTCAATGGACTTGGGAAGCTAGCATGCGTGATGGTGTTGATGGTTCTAATCTGGAATTACTCACATCTTTTGCATGTGAGGTAGTACTATGCTGGTCTATTCACAGGCTGTCATACTTCACAACCTCTTGGTGCAAGACATCTGGACAAAGCCAGAGATATTGGGGGGACAAAGGCCCAAACATAGGGACAGATTTTAAATATTGTTCCCATAAACCTAGAAAGTTGCTGGAATTAAAGGTGTTGTATTATTACATATTTTCTGAAGGATATAAAGTCTGAAACACAAATGTTTGTTTGCATTTAGTATAATGTAGTGACGTTAATATTCAATAATTCACCAGAAGACCACAAATGTATGAGGAATAGACCAAACATATGAGGCAAAACTCTGGACATTCTGTGAAACTCAGGACAGTTGACAGATATGCAGACTGTCAGTCTGTTGGTGGTTTGACATTACCAACCTCAGTCACATATTAACTACAGCACACAGCTAGGGAACATCATGGACATTTTGAGTGAAGTACAGTACTGCAGAAACAGGGGCAGATGTTAATGTCAGTAACATACAAAATCCCAGACTGGAGCACAGGTATGTGTGGCCTGGAGTCACTTTATAAGTACTAACAGTCCCACTGGGCATGCCCAGACACTTAGTTAAAATGAGCTCAATTCTGTTGTCCCTTCATCAAATGGCATGTTATGTATAAATGTCGATGCATACAGACATATATGTATACATATCCATCTGTCACTATCGCTATCTCACATGCATAGTATATCTATCACTATATATTGTCAAATAGATATATGTCAAAATATATATATATATATATATATATATAGCTATATCTATTAAAATGATACATACGCTCCCCCTTATATCTACATAACACATATACATATCATGCATAGACACACACACACACACACACACACACACACACACACACACACACACACACACACACACACACAGCTACGTATAGTCTGAGTCCCCAAAAGAACAACATTACAGGATCACATATGTAGACGTACACTATGTACAGATACAGCAAGGCCAAAATGACTGACACTAACCACTGCTTCTTCACAGATGTCATACTCCACTGTGTGCAAACAAACAAAGTGTGTGGATAGAATTGAGACAGTAGCAATCGTCAGGTATTCCTGTATGTGCCATTACAGCTAGAGCTGTGTTATCATACACCCAACACTCAGGTCTACTGTGGTGTGTCCTCTATGGGCAACCCTTCCATAGTATGTCATGCGAACAATGCCACACAAATATCAGTGTGCTATTACAACCACTATAAAGGGCAGTCCAATGAGATCAGTGTGCCACAATGACAAAAGACAATGCACCCTTAATGTTTTGTACATCCTATGTAAGTGTAAGACAGCAGGAGGTCACTGACATGTCATTATCACAAGTCTAAGACAGTCTTAATGGTGTAATCACTATTCCCCATAAGTCTGTTCACTCATCTGCAACCTGTTGTACACAAAAACATTTACATATCTGATGGAGTGCAGTACTCCTCTGTTGATATGTGGTGATAGTATAGTTGTTACAATGGCATGCTCTCTGTGAGGAAGGTCTCATACAGAATGGTTCCCCATAGCCAGTGGCTTGCCTTTTAAACATGCTTCCCAGCAGCAGGTGATTACCTTTAAACCAATCTATGGTTCTGAAGTGCTAATTGCAGCCACCACAGCTGATTTGCACTGTCATCTGTGAATGACATGCAACCACTGTAGAATATATAAGGCCTTCATGTAGATTAGAGTCCCTTTTTGATATGTTGTGCTGGACATTATTGGGGTGAGGAGACTACATCATCGCAGAGGGTAGGTCTGCAGCAGACACCTTTACATAGAGATAGGTGTGCTACAGCCCGCATTTGCTGCTGCAGGTAATAGACATAGGCAGAGAGTGCGAAGGCTTTGGAGGACAACAAGCTGTAGGAATAACTGTTTGAGCTGTGTCAGCCTTGTTGTAGAGCCAGGTCCAGAGTGAGAGTACCCTCTGCACTCCAATGAAGGCATGTGTTTAAGGTAAGTATGTTAGGCAATGGTATCAATAACAAAGTACTAGGCAACATATTTAGTGTGTCCTTGAGCAAGATGGTGTGTGTGTGTGTGTGTGTGTGTGTGTGTGTGTGTGTGTGTGTGTGTGAGTGTGTGTATATATATATATATATATATATATATAGATATATATATATGTGTGTGTGTGTGTGTGTGTGTGTGTGAATATGTCCAATATGTCCACCATTTGGTCATCTGCTAGGCCATGTATTACAGTCTGGTAGTAAATTACAGCATGTATGAGAGCAGTACTTGTTACAAACAGGGACTTCAAATGTGTATGTTTGTTGTTCAGCTGTGGTAATTTGCACTGTGACTCTGACAGGATTGTGTGCTGCACACTAATATTAGTGGCCCTCATTCACAGTACCTGAGTTGACATTCTCTGTGAATGCATATTACTGTATGACGTGACAATTTATGCACAAATGCATTTGTTACAGGGATACGTGAAGTCTGTTCCTACCTGCAGACCTGTGACTTCCATCAGTTAAATGCAATCAATTCACTTGACATGCATTGTGTGGATAAAGACTGTGTGACTCTGTCATTAATTGTTGGCTTCACAATATTAAAAATTCAGTGTTACACACCACTGGATTTGAACCCAGGACTGTGTGTGGCAAAAATGTACTGTTTATGAAGCATTTAACAGATTGAGCTCCTGATTTACTACTGCAGCAACTGAATTTGCAAGACATATGTGCACACCTACAGGCTGTGACAATCATGTTATACATCCATCAGTATGTGCAATGTTTTATATGGCTGTATTTCTGCACCAGGGTCTCAGTTGCACATGTATTTTGCCATTAATGCCTTAGCAGGTGTCTTTCTACATTTTGCTGATAAAAGGGCACATGTACCTGCTATCAGAGGCCTCACTTACATCCATTTATTTGTCTTTGGCTTTGTAGAGGTGTACTATTGCACCAGAGTCCCAGGAACACTCCCATATTTTCCATTAAGTTTTATTTAAGTTTGCATGGCATGGCAAGCAGCTATGCTGAAACATGCTTAATGACTGTAACTGGCAATTTACCATGTTTTTTTAAAGCACCTATCTTAAGTAAGAGTTGTGTGGTGTGGCAGGTTAATGCACTGGTCTATTGGTGAGATGGTCTCCGGTTTGAAACATGGGGCAGGTGTTTATTTTGTAAATGTGTAACAGAAGTTTAAGGATACATATAATCAATATAGCTCTATTTAGCTGAGCTTAGTGAAGCTGTGCATCTTGGCGTGCCATGCAGCATTATGCTAAAAAAAATAAAGAAAAGAAAAATAGGGAGATAAGAAAGTGGTGAAATGGGGTGCAAACAGGGATAAACACAGTGAAAGGCAGGTAGGATGTACAAGAGGCTTGTAGGAAAGAACCTTAACTATCCATTTCTTGTACAGCAACAACTGTGCACTTTGACAGAATATGTACATGGATTTGAGCTCTCACCCACAGAGAGAGGGGTGAGGACAACATAACTGCATTGTGACATGAATTGGACCAAATTACTTGTGTCCAGTGGGTACAAGCGCAAAATGGAGAGCTATGTATGGGGTGATATTTTCTTTTGGGACAGATGTCCATTTTTGTTTAAGGTGTGAGTGGATTGTTGGGGAAGGGAGATAAGTATGTGTGGGGGAAGTAAGTTGGGTAGGTTGAGGATGCATTTGCAGACAGACAAGACAGCAGACAAGGGTGGTGTGTGACACATGAGGGGGGGTGAACACCTTGGAGAAGAGGGTGTTGTGGAATCCAAGTCCCATGTACCTCCAGATGGCAGCAGCATGACTCACATCCCCACCCATGGGACTGTTGGCACTGCTCCTTCACTGCCTCAAGGGTGGCAGTGCTGAAGGCTGGGTACTGGGATAAGGCTGCCCCACCTGGCTGGCCAACATGCCTTCAAACTGGGGCAGGTGGCAATCAAACCCATGGTAGACTATCCTGCACACCAAGACCAGCAGCTCATCCCTGGTGACAACACCCACTCCACCAATGCTCCCAGGGGGGCGGGCCCCATCCTGTGGTGCACTACTACCCAACAATGCAGGTAGTGCAGGAGCAACAGAGGTGGCACCACCGGTCTGGGTCCCAGATGTGCTGGAAACCGGTGCCATGGCTGGTTGAGACAAGGTAGGAGGATTAGCCAGAACTGGCCTACCTTGATGTGCTGTGGTGATAGAGGTATAGCAATAGATTAAGGTTAGTAATAACCAAACCATTGTTAGTATTAACAGAATGAAACATCATTTTAATTCATACACATACATATCAATGTATAGTATGCATAACACAACAGTAAATAACATAACAGTCAGTATGGTAACAACATACAAGTAAGCCACAAGAGCAACAAAATAGTTTAGCAAAGTATGTTAATAGTGAATCATAATAACATATAACAATATGACATCACATTTTGCAAAAATATAGTTAGTTTAACAATATATGTTAATATTAAATTATAATAATAAATAACAATAATAGATAAATGAAGATAAGGGGGTAGGGAGAGAGAGAAAAACATTCCATTAGTGGCATTGCAGATTATATCC
Organism: Protopterus annectens; assembly: GCF_019279795.1. Taxonomy (NCBI): domain Eukaryota; kingdom Metazoa; phylum Chordata; order Ceratodontiformes; family Protopteridae; genus Protopterus; species Protopterus annectens. Next base: position 1,197,188,326 of record NC_056725.1, on the reverse strand, counting down.
CTGAAAACACTGATAATACTCTGCACTTGTGTCGTGTCAGTTTTGGTACAGTGACTACAATTCTCCTATAGCTGATGTAGCATGTATATACCTCTCATGCTGTTAGCATGGATCAGTATGGGCCAAGCAATGACAAATGCAGATACATAGCTAGAGAGAATAGTGTCACATAATGTAGTCTTATATAACTACCAAAGTGTTCTGTAAGTGGATTTGGTAATACATTGCATTCCAGGTAGCCTTTCTCTGGTAATCCTGTGACAGACAGATTACACAGTTTTAATTACATTACGAGAAATCATGACACTTGAGAGGCATGTTTGTGTACAGTACATAAACTAGACAACTGTCATGGCTTAGTTGGGAGGCATGGGGTTAGAACACAATAGCAGTAACTGCAGGGGACATCTGCAAATAATGTAATAATTGACTGCAGCAACTTAGTACAGACATGCAAGGAATGCAGCCACTCTGCAAATAAACAGATTTATTTATGAATCAACAATGCTGGTGAACACTTTCTTGCTATTGATTTTAAAATTATGTGAAACCTAAACACAATATCTTCTCATGATATGAGCTACCTCACCTATATACCTTTTGTTCCTGGGGGGACAGAAAATGTGAGCATAACACAACTGATACTGAACATTTAGTGCTACATACCACTGGATTTGAACCAAGGACTGTGTATGTAAAAATGCACTGTGTATAAGGCATTTACCAGACCGAGCTACTGGGTCACTGCTAATTACTGAGTGACTGATGCTGGCCTAGAGATAACCTGAACTATACTCTGAGCTGACCAATACGAGTTACAGGACATTCTTCTTGCATTCTAAAACTATTACAGTGTTATAATTGACTGCAATGACTGTAAAACACACATGCATGGAATACAACCATACTGCATATATTAATACAGCTTTATTTTAGAATCAACAATGCTGGTGAACACGTTTTATTATTATTGCTTTGGAATATCTGTGAAGACCACACACAATATCTGCCCATGGAGTGGGCTACCTCACACATATACCTTTATTACCTGAGGAAGGAGGAATAGAGAGCATTATGTGACTGATATTGACCTGGAAACAACCTTGGGCAGTACTACGAGTTAAGCAGCACAGTTTGCAGGCCATTCATTTTGCATTCTGCAGCTATTACAGTGTTACACTTGAATGCAGCAACCTTACCATAGACAATCAATGCATACAGCTCTACTGCAATGGCTATGACAACACAATCCTCCTGTACACCATTTTGCTTACTGTTATTGGTATTGCTTATTGCACTTCAGTGGTTATTGCTCATTTATTGCACTACAGCTCTAATTGCCCATTTATTGTACTACAGTTGTACTACAATTTATTGCACTGCAGTTTTTCTTGCGTTACTTTATTGCAGTAAATGCTGTACTCTTTCTTGCTTATTGCAATTAGCATAATACATCCATACTTACCACACACATGGCACAACTTGGTCATGCATCTGGCATGGGACTCAACACTGTGAGTCCTCTCAGCTACAACTGTTGAAAGAGAAGCACACCAGTATGCATCCCAGATTTGCAGACATTCAGCTTGCATATTGGTAAAACAGAGGAAGAATTGCTTACATATTTGTGGGGCATTCCCTGCTCTAGCTTCTTGGACCCAGGTGTCCAAGGTTCCCCTCTTTTTCCTCCTCAGGTCTTCATAATAGGTTCATAGGTTCATAGGTTCATAGGTTCATACAAGGCTATCTGCCCTAGGGCATTTATAAGCCTAGCCAGAGTGTGTATGGCTTTCGCCACCCATTTTAAATTAATTTTGCTATGCCCTTTTTCGAGGTTAGTATACTGTGCCTCTGTCTAACAGTGACACAGAAGTGATACCCGGGGTAAACCTACGATCTCCCATCCACTCATCAAGATTCCTCTTGAAGAGAGTCAATGAGGGACTCTGCCTAACCTGGACTGGGATTTTATTCCAGAGTGAAGGGAGCCTCTGGGTTATGAATCTGTCCCTCCAGCATGTCCTATTTATTTCAGTGCTGAGGTTTAAGTCCCTCGAGCGTGTAGCTCGATGGGATTTGGATTTTCTGAGGTGCAGCATGTCCATTAATTCCGGGATGGACATGGCTTTATACATCAGGCACAGATCGCCTCTGAGCAGGCGGTATGCCACTGAGTAGAGCTGGAGTTTCTTTAACCGGGCAGCATACAGCATCTGTTTGAGCCCCTTGATCCTCTTGGTGAGATACTTTTGGGGTCTTTCCAGTTGCTGCAGGTGTCTGGTAAGGTACATCCCAAAAGGGGCATTGTACTCAATTATGGGCCTGATGAGGGATGAGTAAAGAGGCACGATGACCTCCCCTGATCTAGATGTGAATCTCTTCATGATTAGGTGGGCTATATAAAATGTTTTTCTAACCACTTTGGCCACGTGGTTGTCAAATGAGAGATTGCTATCAACTTGGGTCCCCAGGTCCCTAATTACTTCTTCTGTACTTAATGGATTACCATCTATGTGGTAATTTGTGGGCATTTTGTTTTTGCCAAAGGGGATGACTATACACTTTTTGGCGTTTAGCTTGAGGCCATGGCTCTGGCACCAGTTGTCTGTTTCTATGAGGCCCTTTTGGAGGATGCTTGTGTCAGCTGGAGAGTCTATTATGGCGCCCAGTTTGCAGTCATCTGCGAACTTGGTCAGCCACAGTCCTTCCATGTTGGCCTGTACCTCCGAGAAATATATACCGAACAAGAGAGGTCCCAAGACTAAGCCTTGTGGGACGCCACTTGTAACTGGTTTGGAGTCTGACATGGCTCCAGCTATTCTAACCATGTGGGTTCTGTCCTTGAGCCAGTTTGCAACCCATCTAGTGACATAGGGTTTATATTTAAGCTGGTGAGCTTATCTATAATGCCCGAGTGGGGTATTGTATCGAAGGCTTTTGCGAGGTCCAGGTAGGCTGTGTGGACCACCTTCCCCTTGTCAATGGCCTTGGTGACTGTTTCAAAGAAATTGACCAGGTTTAAGAGGCAGGATCTGCCCTTAACAAAGCCGAACTGGGTAGGATCCAGTGTCTGTAGGTCTCCAATATCTTTATTTATAAGGACCATGATGATCCTTTCCATAGCTTTGCAGACCAAGCTAGTGAGACTTATGGGGCGATAGTTTCCAGGATCCGTTGAGGCACCACCTTTGTGGAGAGGGACCACTGTTGCTGTACGCCACTCTTTGGGTACATATCCTGTAGTAAGGTTGAGATTGAACAGTAGTTTTAGGTTTGGGTTTAGCTCTTCTTGGAGTTCATGTAGGACGCAGCCCGGGACACCGTCTGGTCCCATTGATGCTGTGTTTCTTGCTTTGGAGAGGGCAGCTCTTACCCGAGCATCTGAGATGTCAGGGGGGGCAGCACTCTGCTGGGATAGATATTAGCCCTTTTGGTGGGGGGGGAGAAGTTTGCGCTGAACCTGTCAGCTAGGATGTTGGCAATGTCTGTGGGTTCAGTGTATTTTTTGTCATTTTGGACTAATTCTGAGCATATCTGGGAATTCCCACCCAGGTTCCTAACATAACTAAAGAAAGCCTTGTGATTATCCTTAGTGTCCTGTGCAATGTTTCTCTCGAAGCTGGCCTTAGACGATTTTATGAGTGCCCGTAGTTTTTTGCTAATACTGATCAGAGATGCCTTCCCTTTTTGGGATTTTGCTCTGTCATGTAGTAGCTTCCTCCTTCTATTGTATAGTTTGTTTATGGCTGGGGTCCACCAGACAGGACATCTGCCTTTGGAGGATTGGGTCTTGGTTTTATTTGGGATTGCATGATCCATGCATTCCTGAAGGTGTTCATAGAATGCGTTTATAAAGGATTTTGTGGTCTGGGCAGATATCCACAGGCCGGGGCTTTGAAGGATTCCACCTCGGTTTTGAGGAGTGTGAAATTTGCTTTAGAGAAGTTTTTCACTGTGGTTTTCTGGGCATGGGGTGGGGTTGGGATGTGAATATCCAGTGAGATTTGTTTATGGTCTGATCTTACCAGTGAGGGATACACTTCTGGTCTGGAGCATAGTGTCCCCATGTTGGTGATGATCAGGTCCAGTATGTTTTCCCCTGTTGTGGGAGTGGTAACAAGTTGTTCCATAGCATTTGAGTTTATAAATTCTAGGAACCTTTGGGCTAGGGTGTTGGAGCTAGAGTAATGCTCCCAGTCTATGGTTGGGTAGTTGAAGTCACCCAATATAATGGTGTTTGGAGAGATCTTCATATTTTCCAGTGTTCTCAGGATGCGTGCATCTTGAGGTTTAGACTTCTGGCATTGAGTAGCATTACTCTTAGTTTCTTATCCCTTGTGATACCTATGGAGGTGGGTTTGTCTTTTGAGCCTTGCCTAAAAAAGGCACTATGGGGGTAGCAAGAGCCTTTGCCAATATCTGAAAGCCCAGGGGTGACAGGTGCAAGCCATCCCTAGCGAAGCATCGTGGCTTGTCGAGCATGTCATCCCAGGCTGACAGGCATTGGATCCCCTTTGAATGACACCAATACTTAAGCCAATTGTTGAAATTGATAATCTTGTCTTCATACTGTGGCATCATTCTTGGTGAGGGTAAGATGCTACTCAAGGTCAGGCCTGGGCTACATGCTCAGAGAGCTCCTCTATGTCTCTTTTCATGTAGTCCAGGGAGGTACGTCTCAGGTCATTCACACTAGCATGGACAATGACTGAGTCATATTTGTACTTGCCTTGGAGTGACCTGAGTGCTTGTGTTATCTGGCGGATCCTAGCGCCCGACAGGCAGCTCACCGTGACCTTCTCCTTGTTCAGCCTGGTGAGCAGGACGTCAGTGTGCCTGATGATAGAGTCACCTATTACAAGTGTATCAGGTGTGTTGTTTAGCCTTAAGGGCTGTGACTGTTCGGCACACTGGCTTTGTGAGCTATGTGTTGCACATGTTTTGTTTTGGGGTAGCAGTTGCTTGGGTGTCTGCTTTGGAGGTCTCTGCTGCTTAGGCAGATTTTTATTTAGAGCCTCCAAGTATGTTTTTGTGTGTTTATGTGTTTGGTTTGCTGTCGTGGTAGGTCTATGTGAGACTGGAATTGTAGTGAGTGTGGTTTCCTTCTCCTCCTGACTGGTTACACCAGTACTGAGTTGAGAGAGCTTAGCCTCCAGTTTGGCTATATGGTTGCATCTCTCACATGTGTTGGAATTTGTTGGGAGGAGGAGAGGGTTGTCTGTGTACATTAGGCAGTTGTAACATTGCCTCAAGATTCCCAGGTTCACCAGCTGGACCAGAGAGGAGATTGACAACTGACCTTTGGACATGCTGGAATAGTATTGGGAATTCCTTTATAATTGAAAAAAGGGCCAATGGGGAACAAGTTACTCAAGGGGAGTTTGTGAGCGTGTAGTGCTTTTAATTTTTTAGTGCTGACTTATATAATTGCTTTAGTGAGCAAGTGCTAGGCTTTAGCATAGGAATAGGGTGTTTATTATGAGAACTAGATCAGTTCCAAGGCTCAAACCCAAATAAGCGGCGCTGCTCGATGCCGCGCTATGTACAAAATCACGCAAAGCCGCGCTACAGCGGGTTTTATACAGGCGGACTTGAAAGAGCTAGAAATTCGCCCAAAATAGCCAACAGACTACCAGATTCCTGCGCTGGGAACACTCCTCCAGGGACAGATAGGCTGCTCCAAGCTCCCTACTGCCACTGGTGAACAAAGAAGCCTCCCTCTATCCAAGAAAGGAAATGGCAACACAGAAACTTTCCAAAAGTCCAGAATACAGCAAAGCCTGTATTTGGACTACTCTAGGTCAGGAAACACGGGAAACAAGGATAACTTTTTTGTTTTTTTTTCTTTTTTGCAACAAACAGCAGGAAATTGCAATAAATATGTAACACAGGCTAGCGTACTTGAGTGTGTAGCCTCAACAAGTAAATGCAACAAACAGGACAAACTTTAAAAGTGCAGGTGCAAAAACAACTTTAGACAGTTTAAAACAGTTCAAGAAGCAGAAATATTTGCAGTTTAGCTAGATCGGACAGTTGCCCAGGTAGTAGCAGGAAAAAACACTTTTATCAGGTTAGCAGTCGCTCTTTTAGCCTCTCTGCTGCTAGCATCACTCTGCAGGACCACGAGGAGCTTGGCTGAGTAGTAACAAGCTCAAAAACCTCGCCAAAGCGGGTTTTATACAGGGTGATTTGAAAGAGCTAGAAATTGGCCCAAAATGGCCAATAGACTACCAGATTCTTGTGCTGGGAACACTCCTCCAGGGATAGATAGGCTGCTCTAAGCTCCCCACTGCCACTGGTGAACAAAGAAGCCTCCCTTAATCCAAGAAAGGAAATGGCAACACAGGAACTTTCCAAAAGTCCAGAATACAGCAAAGCCTGTATTTGGACTACTCTAGGTTAGGAAAGATGGGAAACAAGGATAATTTTTTATTTTTTTTTTCTTTGCAATAAACAGCAGGAAAATGCAATAAATATTTAACACAGGCTAGCGCACTTGAGTGTGTAGCCTCAACAGGTAAATGCAACAAACAGGACAAACTTTAAAAGTGCAGGTGCAAAAACAACTTTAAACAGTTTAAAACAGTTCAAGAAGCAGAAATACTTGCAGTTTAGCTAGATCGGACAGTCGCCCAGATAGTAGCAGGAAAAAACACTTTTATCAGGTTAGCAGTCGCTCTTTTGGCCTCTCTGCTGGTAGCACCGCTCTGCCGGACCAAAAGGAGCTTGGCTGAGTAGTAACAAGCACAAAAACCTCGCCAAAGCGGGTTTTATACGGGAGGACTTGAAAGAGCTAGAAATTGGCCCAAAACGGCCAATAGACTACCAGATTCTTGTGCTGGGAACACTCCTCCAGGGATAGATAGGCTGCTCTAAGTTCCCCACTGCCACTGGTGAACAAAGAAACTTCCATCTATCCAAGAAAGGAAATGGGCAACACAGGAACTTTCCAAAAGTCCAGAATGCAGCAAAGCCTGTATTTGGACTACTCTGGGTCAGGAAAGACGGGAAACAAGGATAATTTTTTTTTTTGTTTTTCTTTTTTTCAACAAATAGCAGGAAAATGCAGTAAATATGTAACACAGGCTAGCGCACTTGAGTGTGTAGCCTCAACAGGTAAATGCAAAAAACAGGACAAACTTTAACTTACAAGCGCAAAAGTGCACTAAAGCTGGCTTTAAAGCAGGGGGTTAGAAAGAGATAGGAAATGGCCCAAAATGGCCCATAAACTACAGGTCACTGGGCTGGAACCACTCATCAAGGGACAGATAGGCTGCTCAGAGCTCCCCACTCTCACTGGTGAACAAAGAAGCTTCCTCCTATCCAAATAAGGATATGGGCAACACAGGAACTATGCCACAAAATGGCCCATAAGCTACAGGTCACTGGGCTGGAACCACTCCTCAAGGGACAGATAGGCTGCTCAGAGCTCCCCACTCTCACTGGTGAACAAAGAAGCTTCCTCCTATCCAAATAAGGATATGGGCAACACAGGAACTATGACACAGCCCAGAGATCAGCAATACCTGAAGACTGGACTATTCTAGTTCAGTAAAGACGGGAAACAAGGATTTTTTTTTTTTTTTTTTTTTTGGTGATAACACTGCTCACCTGTGCAGGGGATACCAGTAACACTGGTGAGTTCCCTGGCCAAATGGTTCCAGGCCTCTGCCTTACACTCTGAGCCACAGAAACCACCCTGCAGCAGCCTAACTTCATGTTTTTTTACCAGGAGCCCAACCATGACCTTGGACTCCGGAATACTCCACTTCTCTTCCCAAAAGCACACACCTTCATCAGCACTGCCTGCCATATTAACATTCACTTGAACTCCAGTGAATGGTGCAGAATTCCCACCTTTTGCACTTAATATAGGGCTGTTTTCCCACCATTACACATCACTGAGCAACATTCATAAAAATGTGGCTTCGCTTAGCAGCACATAAACTAGCTAAGCAGAGCTGAGCAGCATGAAAACTCACAGAACTGTTGTTTTAGCAAAGCTTAGCACTGCACAAACATTGTTAGCCATTAGCATGTTTATGCAGTGCTTAGCATGGTTGAGCACAGCTTAGCAAAGTGCAGCAATGCTGTATTTCACAATTTTATTATTAAAATAAACAAAAATTGTACATTAAATTGCAAACATGTTCAGTCTTCTATGGACTCTAACCCAGGACCTACTACACATAAGGCCATGACTCTACCCATTTAGCTATTTGGATATTATGAAAGCTAATATACCTTCACGTATATTACTAGGCTACTTGTTAGCATTGCTGAGCACTGCACCACACCATGCAAACACCTGTAAACAAACCTATAAATAAATAATTAATTACATCCGGTTTCTATTTTTAGATTAATGAAAAATAAAACATGGAAAAAACACCACGCTAGGAAACAAAAACTGTATGTTAGCACTTTCGTTTACTAAAAATATGTAAACTTCTTCAGACAATTCACAAACAAAAAATCAACCCTTAAATACTTTAAAAAACATGACATCATTTCCTGAAACATCTTTTCCTGAAACATCATTTCCTGAAACAACCTTACCTCAATTTAAAGTAAAAGAACATAAAATGTAAAGTGTAAACTACATAAATCTATTCATAGATACTATGTTAAATTATTTTCTCGTGAAATTCAGTATATTTTTTATCTTAATAAAGCTTTAAGTTTTAAAATGCTCCTGATAGAGATTACATCATTTAAACTTGGTGGGACCAAAGCATTTAATTTCAACTGCCATAAAACTTCTTTTTCTTCAAGTTTTAGTCTAGTCGGTCCCCCTCTTTCATTCTCAGATACTTTTTCAATAGCCATGAATAAAAATTCATGCTCAGGGAATGAATGATAAAATGTGCCTAGCTAGGGCATTGGTAATGTTCCCATTGTTCCCTTTCATTAGTTTGTTGAATTATTTAGTTTGTTTGCTTTTCTATTTTTAGATGTCTGGCAGGTGTCAGCTATGTATGTATAAGTGGTGCTCGGCTCTGCAGTGCTCTGCACCATGCTGCACAAATGGCAATTACAAAAAAAATTTACAATGGAAAAATAAGATAATTAAGTGAGAAAGCAGTGCAATGATGGAGACGTGATATAGCAAAAACATTGATGTGGCAATTATGGAACTGAGCAATGTATGGGTGACATTTTACTTGGATGTATGAGTTCATGTCACATCATGCCTTCTTTTTAATTTCTCCAAGTCTTTTGGGTTTTTAGTACATGAAATTAGTATTGTTTCAATCTTTGATGTTAGCCAGAAGTGCTCTTCGCAGCACCCACAATGTGCCCAGTAATGACTCCTTCTACAACTCATATGAAGTTGCATATACTGGTAAATATCTAAGTATGATTGTAAATTCTTTTTATAGGACTCATTGCTTCTATTACTATTGGAACTGTATGGATATCCTTCTTCTCCATTGCCCTTGTTTCCGCCTGCAAATCCTGGTATTCTATGACTTTGTGTCCTTCTGTACATAAGACACTGTAGTCACTGGGTGCAGCAATTTCAATGATCAATACTACTTTTGTTTTCTTTTCATGGACTACTATATCTGGTTTTCTTGCATCTATTTTTGAACTGCTGGTAATGGGTGATCCCATGTGATATAAACTTCATAATTTATATAATGCTTTGTGGGTCATGTTTCCAGTGTTTTTCCAGCTAATTCAATATTATAATGTTTGCACAATCCCCAAGCAATGGTCTTCCCACATTATTATGCCTTTCAGTATACAGTCCTTCTGCTATTAGTATATCACAACCAACAACAAAATGTGCGACCGTTTCCAATTCTGTTTTACAAAACCTACATTTGTCTGTTTCTCCCCCATGTTCAATGGACTTTGTAAACCAATGTGTACATAGTCCACCATCTTGGGCCACCAATACTAGCCTTTTATTTTTTGGTTTAAACTCACCTCTCTTCAACCATTCCTGCATTTGATCCGGATTAAAATGAGGTTGTTCCAAGAGTTTTCTGTACCTGCAACTATATTTATGCATTTTCCACATTTCTTTCCTTCTCATACAATCCTTCATCTTATATTTTTAATTTTGTTTTTTGGCACATTCAGTTGCTGCTCTGCCTGATTTTTATCTACTTCTGGTTTGAGTTGCATTCCCACTTGATACTGATATGCTTCTGCTAAACTAAGCACAGAAGTCATCTTAGACTTGTTTTCCTCATGTTTTAAAACATTCACTACATTTGGATCTTGTGAGGTCAGCAGATATGTATGCAGTCCTATGATTGCAGATCTATACATGTAATCAGTTTCAAGGAGGCACATACCTCTTTCAGAATGGAGAATATATATCTTGGTATGCACTGATTTCTAGAAATCATTTGGTGAGTATAAGGCATCCTTTCTGTTTTCCTGTTCAACCTATCCAACACCTTTTGGGGTCAGTCATTCACTCCAAAGCTGTAAGATAGGACAGGAAGAGTGAATTAATTTATAGCTTGAGCTTTGATCTTAGATGTCAATGCTGTTTTCAATATTAATGGGTGGTGCAGCAGTTAGCATTGTTGCCTCACAGCAAGAGGTTCTCTGGTTTGATTCTCGGCTGGGGTACCTTTTGTGCAGAGTCTGCATGTCCTCCCTGTGTTCACTTGGGTTCCTCCAAGTGCTCCAGTTTCTCCCACATTCCAAAGATATACATCTGGAGCATTTCTCCCTGGGTCTCCACTGAAAATGGGCTCTGTCCCAGTCAGACTTTCCTGGTAAACAAATGTTAAATAAATAAATAATTTTCGTCTTCCAAAATATTCCTTACTAAGATTTATTCACATTTGTTCATGCTAATTGTTGATCCTTAATCAATTCTCAAATATTTATACACTGCCTCTTGCTCAAGTACTTTTATATCACATTCCTCTCCCCAACTGATGCTTTCTTGGTGCTGCAGCTTTCCTGATTTAAAGGTTGATTTTGCACATTTATCAAGACTAAATGACATTCTTATATCATCTGAAAAGGTTTTTACCAATTGCAGTTGTGCTTTCATTTCCTCATCTGATGAACTATACAGTTTTAAATCATCTACGAAAAGAAGATGAGAAGTTTTTATACTTTGTTGTTTTCCTGGAGTCAAAGTGTAGCCATGACCTAGTTTGTTAAGTAGACAGCTTAATGGCTTAAGGGCAAGACAAAAGAGCAGCTGTGACAGAGTCACTCTGGTATATCCTCTTTGAATTTCTATCCCTGGAGTAACAATTTGTCCTTTATCGTGGCTTAACTGAAAAGTGGTTTGTCACTGTTTCATGGTTGACATAAGGTAACCGATCAGTGTAGGGTATATCTTATACATATTTAAGCACTCTTTTATCCATGAATGTGGGATACTGTCAAGTTCTTTTTTGCAGTCTATCCATGCCATACTTAGATTCTTCCCCTTTTTACAGTCCTTCATTATGACTTTATTTAAAAGAAAATTAACTTTTGTTCCATATGATTTTCTTTTGTTACCCTTTTGTTCTATTGCTATGATTGCGTTTTCTTCTAAATGACTATAAACTCTGTCAGTATTAATTCCAGTGTATAGTCTATAGATATTTAGAAGGTAAGTTATTGGTCTATAGTTTTTAGGATAGCTTGCAGATTTGCTCTTTAAGTAGGAGTATCTTTTTTCTGTTGTTAACAAGGCTGGTGTCTATTTGGGGTGCGCATATAAATAGTTTACTCATAGCTAAATCTTCATGTAAAAATATTAATAGTTTTAGCCAGAAGTTAGGTACTGTATTTAGGCCCGTGGTTTTCCAATTGGGTGTTTTTCTTAATTTTCTTTTAATCTCTCTGACTGTTACTTCATCCCATTTCATATCCTGTATATTTGAACTTCTGATTCTTTCTTTTACTTCTTCTGTCCATTTAGCATCTTTATTATGTTCCACAAGCTCTTCATAAATTTATCTCCAAAATGTATCTACTTTTCTGGTGGTGTTTCATTTCCTTTTACCTTGTTTCCCAATTCTCTATAAAACATTTTTGGGTCAACGATGAATTGCTTATTTTGTACTTTTTCTTTACATTTATCTGCATAACTTCCAAGTTTTTTCTGCCTGTGCTAATACTTTTAGTTTATTATTTGTGAAAGTGCATGATAGATCTGTTTTGATGCATGCACATTGCTTTTATCATGTCTATTTTTCTGAGTATTTTTATTAATCTGTTCCCTCTTCTATACTCTTCTAACAGTGACATTTCTTATCTTAATTGCTTTATTACTTTCTCTATTTGATACTTCCATGATGGCATTCAATTTCTCTCCTTCTTTTCCCTTACTACCCTGTGTTTTTGAGGTAAGACTTTATCTTTTATTAATTTAGCTGCACAGTAATAATGCTTAGTTCTATTATATTGCATAAATCTTTATGAACAGTCCATTTGTTGTATCAAACATCTAGCTTTTTGGGTTTTATTGACTTTCTGTAGTCTATTTCTTTCATTGATCTTAATATGTCAGTCCATCTCTATTAAATCAAGCAACTCTTCTCTTAGATAATTTTCTGCTAAACTTAGGGCACATTGTTTGTTCTCCATTTTCTGCAGGCATTCTATATAAAGTTCCAAAGCATCTTCCTATGCCACATTTTCTTCAGTGTCATCCTGTGTCATACCTCTGTGGGACATGGATGATTCTAAGGCAGTCTTTTTGCCATAAGGTACAGCTGATACATAAACCCTGTGGGAAACAAAAGGCTGGCACACCAAGCTACAACCATGCAAATATCTCAAAGTGATATAGTAGAATATCATAATGTGCAAAAGGAAAGTTTATAGGTGAGTGGTTGTGTCTAGAGGCTGGAAGGACACTGAACTCTATCTGGGCAGTTGGCACAGAGAGCTGTAACTACAGGGCTAGAGGGTTTGAGTCCTTCCACCTCTGTTTGCCTAGTGTGTCACTCTTTACAAATGACTTAACCAGATAGTGTTCCTGGGTCACACCTGTAAGGGGACAATTCTGCCTAGTGGGCTTACCCTGTCAACAATATATATATAAACTCAAATGTTTATTTATTATCTGTAATACTGACATATATTGTGTGCTGATGCATTTTTTTGTAGATCTCAGAAACTGAATGGTAAAGACACAGGGGAACTTTAGTAGTAAGACAGAGTTGAAAGAGAAGTCAGGGATTTAGAAAGATGTTCAGAAGTCTTAATCATAAGAAGCTGTGAAGACTGGATAGGTCTAGTACTCTACACCTGTTATCAGTTTCTGTTCTTGTGTGCTTCTATGAACTGGGATGTGCTACTTCACAATATATTCTGCCATATGTTCTACTGAATCATAAAGGATTCTGCTTGAATGTTATGTTTCCAAAAGTATCTAGATGATTTGCAGAATCCAGATATAGCATCTGCATGTTGTTTTGCAATCTTTTCCTGACTGCGCATATTTATTTTATTACAGATGTTGTGAAATCTTAGGTTTGTCTGTTTTACTCACTTGTGTTTTTGATGTGAATTAAATGATAATTGCTCATTCTCTAGAAAATGGTAAACATATTAATCCCAATGCAATGTGGGTTTGCTTAAATATGCAACAGTATTGTGTACACATTTGTTGTTAACATGCTTCACTGTGCAGTATAATCTTTCAGGTCATTTTCCAGTAGATGTGCTCATTAGTATATATTAGTGCAGAGTAAAAATAAACGTATTCCAGCATCTTTATTTGATACTTATTTTAATTCTTAAATATATGGTCCATTAATGACCTAGACTTGCTTATTAATCACTTATACTTGGGGGTGCATTGATTCTTTGCAATGAAACATTAATAGCATTGCTCACAGCAGACGGGGACAGTAGAGAAGCATGAACTACTGAAATATGACCCAAATGATGACCTATCACTAAGACTTTTTTGTGTGTGATGCTGCAGGAAGAGGGGAGAAATATTAAGCCCGTATCTCCCCTATGGAGTTTTTTAAAACCATCCCCCCAGGTCTGAGATAGCTAAGCATGGCCACTGATACAGCAATATGGTCACAATCAGTACCTATAGCAACCTGGCAATGATTAGCGCCCCACATGCCTAAGGTGATTCTGTTGTGGAAGAAGGGCAGCCATCTGCTGGTCTTGGTTGTGGGGGAGGGTAAAGGTCTTGACCAAGCAACCTGGCAATGATTAGCACCCCACATGCCTAAGGTGATTCTGTTGTGGAAGAAAGGCAGCCATCTGCTGGTCTTGGTTGTGGGGGAGGGTAAAGGTCTTGACCAAGTAACCTGGCAATGATTAGCGCCCCACATGCCTAAGGTGATTCTGTTGTGGAAGAAGGGAAGCCATCTGCTGGTCTTGGTTGTGGGGGAGGGTAAAGGTCTTGACCAATCAAAAGCAGTAATTTCTAGTGATGCACAGAGGTCTGAATATATTGAATGGAATAATGCTTAAGCCTGACTGTGCATACTCAACTATATGAGAATGTCTGAAAATAAGTGGTATTTGGTCTTGCCGCTGCCACATCTGAGAGGTGGGGAAAGAAATTAAATAGGCAAAAGCACAAACATTCTATGTTGTTTCACTATGATAACTGGTCCTCTACTGCCCCAAACTCTTACCTCTGCATGGGTATATGTGAGTGAAGTAAAAGTTGGAATACAACATTGATTGCCAATAACAGCAAAAATGGGGTGGGGGTGGGGGGTGGGTATGACATAAAAAAAGACAAAATGAGCATATACAGCATAACATAGCAGCATTCCAGAAGAGGTAAATATAGTCAGACCATACTGATGGATATGGAAACACAAAGGAAGCCAATGGGTGTTTCTGGACATTGCTGAAAGGATAACCTTACAATATAACTGTAAATAGTAGCTCTGCTGTTAATGTGTTTATGCATCTCGTAGTCCTAGATTATTTCTCATAAGGCTCCAACTAGATGCTACTCTGAACATGACACTTATCTTTGCTTTTGTTCCCAAGGTAACCTTTCAAAAAAGCCAGCATGCTTTGCAGACCTTTCATGTACCACACTAGAAACATCCTTGATGAGACTTATTCATGTTTATAATTATTTTAATCAGCAGCATCCTATCACCATTACTATGTCTGTTCTTTTATTACATATTAATGAAAAATTAACCAAAAGTCATTTTAATCATTTGATGCATAATACCAAAACAGGATGTGAAATATGTTACTGATGATAAGCAAAGATGCAGCATAGATGCACACAGTCTTATCAATAAAAAATCTGTTAAAACATTACTTATAATGTAGGTAAGATACCACACATTATGATATCAATGTGCTACAGAAGAAAAAAGCATGAGAATCTCAAACCTTTACATACAAAAGATGAGGTCAACAATGTTTTCTTGGCTGATATTAATTTAGGTAAAAAAAAATATAACCAAACATATAAATGCTCCGAATACTTATTAAAACAAAAACATGAACAAATGCAGAGCTTTCAGGTTATCAGCTTCCTCAGTGCTAATTTAGTTTTTCTAAACATAGTTTACCACAGTGTGATCATTTTTTGTATGATATTAATTTAGACACGAAAGAGGTCACAGACTGCAGATCACACAAAGGTAAAAAATACATGAGAAAAACTGATTTAGAAATCCTACAACCCGAATACATTGTCTCTTGGAATGTCTCTCTTACAAATACATAAACTAAAACTTAAATTGAAAAATGAATGCTATTCTCATCAAGAGGACAGATCCCTCTTGCCAAATGTGAATAGTAGAATGGTATATTGAAATGGGAACATATAAATTAAAATGGGAAATATAATTATTACATAATTCAGCAAGATTTAAGTTCTTTACAACCCAAATTAAAACAGATTAAAAATATAATTCTGATGAGAAAAATGGCAACCCATCAGCATTATATTTTCAGATCCCAACAGCATAAGTTTCACATGTATTAAAAATGACGAAATTTAGATTGTCTGACAAACGGATGTAATGTCAGATCAAAAGGTTTAGAGGCAAGCTATGTGCAGTGCTGAAATGCTGCTTTTTTGGAGAGTATGCATACCAGAGAAGTATTAATGTGATTTATTCAGTTCTTACTGAGATGTGTACATTTCAGCAGCTATCATTTAGACATAGAACTATGACTTTTCCCTGGAGATTTAGGCCTGGATTCAAGAAGTGACCACGATGTGTACATCTTCATGTGCACATTGCTGTATCTTTAACTGATTCAGCTATTGCCCTAACACAGTTCTGCATGGTGCATTAGCACATAGACATGCAGCGCCAAGTAGGGCTGGCCCCATGACCATGCTGAATGCTAATAAGGCAGTTCAGGGGAGAGGCATGTGCTAATTAGTCATGTTTATAGGTTCATAGGTGTTTACTAGGATAATGACCACAAGGGCCTTTTTGAGTCTAGCCATGCATCCCAAATCTCTGACAAGTTCTGATACACTTGATAAGTGTAAGCAAGGACTTGGGAGATAAAACATTTACAAGCTAAGGCCTGGGAGATGAACCGTTTACAGGTTGCCTGTGTCCTTTAGAGACATAGTGCCAAAACAGGGATGAATTTCCTGCTCCCCTTCCAGTTGTCCAGGTTGTACTTGAAATGGGTGAGGGAGGAACTCTGCTTCATGTTGATGGAGAGCCAATTTCAGAGACGGGATAATTTCTGGGATACATACTTGTCTCTTCAGTAGGTCCTATTTAAGGTTTTAGTCTTTAGAATGGGAAATTCTGGTGCTGATTGTTTTGCAGATGTGGAAGAGATCCATCAGAGTAGGGTCTGACAATGTCTTGTATGTCAGGCATAGATCTCCCCTCAAAAGCCTGTATGAGACAGAATACAGGGATAGATCCTTGAGGTGGTCTGCATAGGATATTTTACTTAAGCCCTGTATTCTTTCAGTAAAGAACCTCTGTGGACATTCCAATTGTTGGATAGGCCTGGTTAGGTACATACCAAAGGGGCATTGTACTCAATGATAGGTCTGATGAATGCCAAATGCAATGGAACAATTACTTCCTTGGACTTAGATGCCATAACTTTGCTTATAATTTGCGCAACATAGAAGAATTTCCTCACTACTGCAGACACATGATGGTCAAAGGCTAGATTACTATCTATGTGTGTCCCTAAGTCCCTGACTACTGGGTCAACTCTAAGAGGTGTTTTGTCAATATGATAGTTACCAGGGGTGGATGACTTCCCAGAGAATACTATTATGCATTTCTTGGCATTTAGTTTTAGTCTATGGCTCTGACACCAGTTGTTTGTCTGTGTCAGCCCCTCATGGAGAACATTTGTGTCAATGTGGAATTCAATGACACTTCCTAATTCGCAATCATCTGCAAATTTAGTCAGCCAGAGACCACTGACATTCACCTTGATTTCAGAGAAGTAAATGACAAAAAAGAGCAGTCCAAGAACTGATCCCTGAGGGACTCCACGTGTGACTGGCCTCTTTGTAGAGGTGAACTCCCCAATTCTAGCTTCCTGGGTCCTGTCTGTGAGCCAGTAGGCTATCTACCAGGTGGCATACAAGTTTGTACCTAACATTCTGAGTTTGTCAACATTGCCTGAGTGGGGTATTCTGTAAAATACCTTGGGCAGGTCAAGCTAGGCAGTGTGAACCATTTTGTCCTCATTCATTGCTTTGTTGACCTTCTCAAAGAAATCCACCAGGCTGAGTAGGAGTGATCTGTCCTTGACGAAATCAAACTGGGTTGGGTCCAGTGTCTGGAGGTTTACTATATCTCTGTTGATCATCTCCATGATAATTCTTTCTATGGCTTTACATGTAAGACTAGTGAGACTTATGGTTCTGTAGTTTCCAGGCTCTGTAGATGGCCCACCTTTGTACAGAGGGATGACTGTTGCTGTTCTCCATACATGCGGTATGAAGCCTTATTGTAGGCTATAGTTGAATAGCAATTCCAGAGGCCCTGATAGGTCATGTTTCATGCTATTTAGAAGGGATCCTGGGATACTGTCTGGGCCTATTGATAACGTGTTTTTGGCCTTAGAAAGAGAGCATTAAGGATGTGTTCCCTAGTGAAAGCAGGAGGAGTTATATTTGATGGTATTTCCTGAGGGAAGGTTGAGGGGGAGAGAGGGGTAAAGTTGGAGCTGAATTTATTGGCAAGTAAGTTTGCTATATGTTCTGGCTCAGTATAGGTGGCTCCATTTACAATGAGCTCTGCACACTATTGTGTATTGCCTTTGAAGTTGTAGACATAGATAAATAATGCCTTGTGGTTGTCCTTAGCCTGGGAGGCCAGATTCACCACAAATATGGCTTTGGTAGACTTTATTTGGCCTCTGAGATGTTAGTTTAGTTTGATGAGAGTGTTTTTATCCTGCTGGGTGCTGCACCTCCCAATTTTGCCATGATTTTCTTTCTTCTGTTATACAGCCTATAGATTTTGTGATTCCACCAGGGTGGCTTGTTTTTTGAGTTAGTTCTGTACTTCTTCCTGGTGGGTACAGCTGCCTCTATGCAGCTATTAATATGCTTGTACAGGGTTTCTGTGAACAGTTCTACATAGGCAGAAGTGTTCTCAGAGTTTATGGGGGCTTAAAAGTTTGCCAGGTTATCGCTTAAGAGCAGGAGGTTAGCTTTAGAGTACTTCCTGAATATTCCAGGATTAGCTGGAGGTCCAGATTTTATTTTACTTCAAAGGAGACCATTTTGTGGTCTGACCTTACCAGGGAAGACATTACAGTAGAAAGTATGCAGCACTCGGCCATATTAGTGGGTCTCTCTCTCTCTCTCTCTCCCAGAACTGCCACCAGGAAGGCATCTATATACCAAGCAATTCAAGAAATTGCTTGGTTGTGTAAACCTGCAAGGCTATCCCCACCACATTGCAGTAATGAACACTGCCAAAAGGTACATAGGTCTGAGGTGGGGGAACAGAGGATGATATGGGATCAGAGGGTGGGGTGAGTCACTGGACACCAGACATCACATATACTAAAGTGCCTTAATGACACAAACATCACTATGGAGACTGGAGATGGGGGAACCACTAGACTACATGGAGAACAAATTCTTAATTTCTTAATGGCACCAACATTATTACAGGGATCGGGGGTGGAGTTGGGGTACCACCAAGGGGAATATATGCTTAAGTGCTTTAACAACACCAACATCACTATGGTGATTGGGGGGTATTAGACAGCTGGGATAACATATATTTAAGTGCCTTATTAGCACCCAGATCAGGGGTGGGGGGATTCACTTACCACCAGGGCAGTGCCCTAATGGCAGTGGGGGCGACATACTCGCCATCAGGGCATTCTAGATACATGAAAACAAGATCAAAATCTGGTATACAGTAACACCAACAGGCTGAAATAGTGTAGAACAGCTCGCAATAAGGTTAGAATAACAGATGACTCCAAAAGGTAGAATAATTTATTTTTAACGCCACAAGCTAAAATACACGTTTTCGTCAATGGTATGACTTCATCAGAAACATTCAAGTGTAGTGTTACACAGCCTTAAATACTAAAACAATTAGTGGATAATTAACAAGGGAATAATATAATTACCCACATTTAAAGTAACATATAAAAGTTTTTTTAAAAAACTGTGTATTGTTTAAAGTTCATGAATAACTAAATAATAATACAAAACAACAGACATTCTAAGGCAAGTTAATATATTACTGACCTCATAAATCAATAACATTCTATTTTATATATGTATTTTTAGTACAAAAACAATTTGTATTAGGATGTAAAAAATATATATATTTTTTATTTCTATGAAAAACAATATAAAGGACTAAATCCCTAAATTACAAAATTATATAAATTTATTCAAATCCTTTGTGATTTGAGCTTTAAATATGGTATTATGGATATAAAATCATTATGTCCTGGAAATCGGTTAGATTCTAAGAGAATCTGCCAGTAGGTTTCTCTATGGGATAGTCTAACTTCCCAAGGTCCACCCCTAACATCTTTGGAAACAGAATCCAATTCTAGATACATGCCATAATGACACTTCAACTATTATGGGAATGGCGGGACCCTATAGAGCAGACTGTGATATGCGTGTGTATGTATGTGTGTGTGTGTGTGTGTGTGTGTGTGTGTGTGTGTGTCTGTGTGTGTGTGAGTGTGTGTGTGTGTGTGTGTGTGTGTGTGTGTGTGCGTGTGTGTGTGTGTGTGTGTGTGTGTGTGTGTGTGTGTGTGTGTTCAGGTTTTTGTACTTATGTGTGTGGGAGGATTGCTACTGCCTAGAAGCTTAGCAGGTTACTGCCACAACATGCAGATCAGCAATGATCTGCATGTTATGGAAGTAAATGTGACTCAGAGACATGCAAATTAGGTGATAATGAGGCCTTAGCTCACTTTGGCTAACATGCCTCTAAATTGAAAACTGGAATATTGTGGGAGCAGGGGATTTTTAACATAACTGATATGACTTGTGCTAGGCCCTTTAATGAATCCTCAGGTAAGTCTTCCCTTCTAATAGTTAGTAATTTAGCTACTATAATTAAGTCTGTTTAAGAGCATATACATTATTATACAATAAGCGGACATCACTATTCAAAAATATGAATGGTGATTGAACAGTCCAATCAGTGTGCTCACTGTAAATTTAGCATATGCATTTGCGTTTCATGAGAGACAGGACAACATATGACAGAAAACAGAGGTACTCTGCAAAACTCTGGATAGTTGTCAAGGATGTTTACTAGCAGTATGACCCATCATATTGCTGGTAAGCATCCCTGTTAACTGCCCAGAAAGTTGCAGAATATCCCTGATTTTCTTCATATTTTACCCTGTCCTTTGTAAAATGTTCGAGTTTTCTGGAAAATTGGTGAAGTTATCTGTCAGTCAATAATGCCAGACATTAGAGTTTCATTTTTCCTTTTGGTTAGACAATGCTAATGCATGCAAAAATGTGTTATTGTATTAACTTTTTAAATGACTTGCATTTAAAAATTAACCTTGATTCTGAACTTTTTGACTTTTTCCAGATTTTTTGATCAAAAAGGAAAAGAAGTAACTCAATAAAATTAAAACAAAACAAAAAAAAAAAAAACAGGGACAAAGGACTAACAAGATGTCCTCTTGTCTATGTCCTTTCTTGCACTGCACTGATGGAAGTGAACAGGCATATGTGTCATACTCGTGCACAGTACATCATTTCTGAGAACAGAAGGCAGAACAACACTAAAGTCTTATCATAGAAGAAATTATATAAGAAAGGTAATACATTTCTTTCTTCATTAATTTCATTGTATAATAGCAATAATCCACTCCTGTGTTTGAATACTACAGGATTTACCCATGGTTGGCTTGCTAACTGTGAGTAAATCCTGTGTTAATACAACATGAAAAAGTTTGCACGGAAGCAGATGCACGGCTCAAGGAAACAACAATCCAAGGCAAAACAGTAGCCAGCAAAACAAGACCCAATAAAGACACTAATTTATTTAGTCATACACAAGGACAGCCAAAAATACACAGACCGGTTTCAGCTGGTAGTCTATACACAGCCTTCTTCAGTGTGAAATGAGCATAGTCAAAGCTGTCAGTTAAGTAGACTGCAAACAAATGTGATTGGTTAAAACTAAAACTTATCATTTAAACCGGGTGGGAAAAGACCACCCAACTTCACAATCCATTTTTTCTCTTTTGAATTTAATAATGAGTGCCAACCCGTTTTTATTAGATTTTTCACCATGAATAATGTCAATGATAGTGAACATGAAAGAAGCTGAAGGGTGTAATAATTGATGTTTAAATAGAGCATTATTGATTCTGCCTTTTTTGATGTTACTAATGTGTTCTGAAATTCTCAATCTGATGGGTCTTGAAGTTTGACCTACATGAAAGGCCCCACATGAACATGTTGCTAAGTAAATAAGCCAATCTGAACTGCAGTTGGCAAAGAATTTAATATCATATACAACAGAAGAATTCCTGCTGGTAAATTCTTTGTTTTTTGATATTTTGTTACAGTTAATACAATGTCCACAGGGATGACAACCCATGAGAATGGAACCTGACAAGGTGGTTTGGATCGGTTCTAAATTATCTGTATCATGTCCATGTTTATAGTGATTAAATGTGCCACCATGATTCCTGCCTTTACGAAATGAGAAAAGACATCGATTGGGGACAATAGGAGATATATCAGTGTCATATACTAACAAATTCCAGTGTCTTTGTATACTTTGAATAAGGTTGTCTGAATTTCTGCCATATGTAGTAGTGAACCTAAGGGGTTGTGTGGAAGGACTATATTCAGTCTTGTAAGTTAATAGGACTTCCCTATTCATGTGACCCACTTGGTGTATGGCATCAAAGACATGGCCCATCTTGTAATCCCTAGTCCTGAAACGATTGATGAGATCTTTACTTTGTTCCTTATAAGATGTATTGTCAGAACAAATACATTTTAATCTGATGAATTGAGATTTAGGAATGTTTTTACAAATGTGTGGGGGATGAAAGCTAGAGGCATGTAGTATAGTGTTGTATTCCGGATGTTTCCTGAAAACTTTGGTGCCTAAGGTATGATCAGATAATCTGTTGATAGATACATCTAAAAATGTGATGTTATTGTGATCATAATGTAAAGTAAATTGTATGCCCCATCGATTGTTGTTGAGATATGCTAAAATTTCAAATAGGCCTTCAAGATCACCCTTCCATACTGCCCAGCAATCATCAAGGTATCGTCGCCAAATATCAAGATGTTCCAAGTATATGTTGTTGCTACTATTATATATCAAATCCTTCTCCAAATAAGCCATAAAGAGATCGGCATAGATAGGCGCGAAGGAGGAACCCATGGCGGTACCTTTGGTTTGCCAGTAGCAGACATCTTGGTAGAAAAAAACATTGTTTGTCAGGACGTAGGAGGCCATGTCTAATAGAAATTCATTGAATTCACATGAATATAATGTTGAAATCTCCAACCAGTAAGATAATGCTTCTAATCCACCGTGGTGAGGAATATTAGTATATAAGGCGCTTACATCTAAAGTGCACATACGCCAGTCAGGTTCCAGTTGTGTATCGGAAATAATCTGTAGAAAATTGGTTGTATCCTTGAGGCGTGAATGGATGAGTGGTAAGAGCGGTTTCAATTTTTTGGTTAAAAACAATGAGAGGGGTTCCGTAAAATATCCCCTACCTGATACAATCGGTCTTCCTGGGGGGTGTGTTGGGTCTTTATGTATTTTGGGCAAAAAATATATATATTGATTAGATGAATCCTGGACTAACAATTGATGCATAAGGTTTGCATCGATAATAGACGCATCTCTGGCATGAGAAAGAAATTCAGCAATTTCTTTTTGAAATCTGGAAGTAGGATTTATAATCATTTTGGCGTAATATTTTTCATCCGATAACTGCCTGAGAGCTTCTTGATTATAATCATGCCAGTCCAGGACCACAACAGCACCCCCTTTGTCAGCTGAAATAACAACAATGTCGTGATTGTTTTGTAAATTCCGGATTGCTTGTTGTTCTGTCCTTGTAATATTGTTGTATCGGATATCAGTTACTGAATGCACATAGTGGAGATCTTTGAGAACATTATTTTGAAACTGAGAGACAACAGGATGCATAGGTGGGTTGAATTGGGATTTGTGATATGTGAATTTCTCTGGAACATCAAAGTCATTAGTGCAACCAAAAAATAATCTTAAATTGAGCAGTCTACAAAATGATAGTACATCTTGTGCAAATGAGTCTTCAGTGACAAAAAAATGGGTACAAATGACAAGCCTTTATTGAGAACATTGACTTCAATGGGTGATAAATTGTAACTGGAAAGATTTAAAACATTGTTATACATATGTGAATTTACTTCATCATCACTAGTTGTAAGAGTCCTTGTATATCGGTGACGGCCTTTGTGTTTCCTCCCCCCTCTTTTGTACCCGATCCTAAAGGGGCCCCTGTGAGGGGTCGCTTGGGAATGGGTGAACCAGATGCAGTCTGCAGTTCACTCTCGGGGCCAGAAGTAAGTTCTTCGGTTGAAGAGCCAGTATCAGAAACAAAGTTGTTTTTTAAGATTGATTTGGGTCTTTTCCTTTTAGTAGGCCGACTATGTGGAATATTGAATTTAACCTGTTTATTGGAGCTAAAAGGATTATTGCCCTGATAGTCCGCCATATCCCTGTTAAATTTCTGAATTTTTTTGGTCTTAAGTTGTGTCTCCAAATTGTTTAAGTCAGAAGCAACTCTGTTCAAGTGTTTAACAAAAAAATGCTCCTTTTCAAAAGGTTTTACATCATTAGCAAGACATAAGACAATGTTGACTTCCTTATTAATTGTGCGTTCGTAGTATTTATTTAATGCTTTGACAAATGACATACTGGCCTGGTGTTGGATCTCAGCCCATTCAGATGATAAATCGTCATCAATTTCAGCAACTAGGGGTTGAATTCTTACTCTGAGGCCACGTGGGGTAATGTTTTTGGCAATGTATGCTTTGAAAAGTTTGGCGTGCCAAACATTGGAACGCAATAGTCTTAGATGTTTGTGGAGTTTATCAAATGCCAGATTGCAGGTCGTTTCAGACCCCATAGGTTCCCCATTGTTAGCCACATCATGGCTGAGACCCAAACCAAAGGCACTTAGATCCTCTCTGTCAGAGGATAATCCAGACACTAGACTCAATAGATCCATGAAAAATGGATAAAATAAGAAGTTCAACAGACAATAATAGCAACAAGGCTACGTCTTAAACCAAAGACAATTGTAGACCCAAAACTGGACTATGTCCGTGGTGATATATTAGCCCAAACAAAAATTGGTCCAGTCAAAAGCAAAAGGAATAGGAAACACACTACTAAAATCCCATATAATTGACAGGGGTACGGCGAACTATCAGGGACAACAAGTGTTTCAGGTCCACAAAAAAGGAAAAGGAAACCCAATCAGTCAAAAAAATTGGATAATATGCAATGAATACTGGCCCAAAATATAGAAAATGTGATCAATATAAAAAGTGGGGAAGAAGAGGGGGTTAGAAGTGTTAGATAATCACTGGCTATGAATAAAGACCTAATAAAAATTTTTTTAATGATAGGTGAGTATATAAACCTGTCAAGAAATGAACCAAATAAGTAATATGGTTTAAGCCTTCCACAATGTTAACAATAATGAGACTAAATATGTATGGTATCTTAAGAAGATTATATATGAAATTATCAAAAAGGGGGACTGCAAAATCGCTTGATCTATAATCACAATGAAAATATTGTAAATAGAATAATTTCAAACTGGAATAGATAGGTGTCTATTGAACAAATAAAGCCCATACAAATTACCAGATAACTCTAATAATTGTGTCCTGTGGTCATTTCTGCAATATTGCAAAGATGTAGATGTCAATAATCTTAAGGTCAAAGTGTGACTAATATTAATATAAATGAAATTAAGAACTGAACACAAGCATATAATATAATCACTTGTTAGGTGACTAAAACGTCAAAAGTGAGCTGATCTGGTGCCTAGTACATAGTATACGTATGGGCTAGTAAGATATAATAAACATATACCTAAAGAAAGGTTAATAACCCTTTTTCAAACATATGATAGTTTCAACATTCATATTCCAAATCACTGAAAAGGTTTTTATGAGCACATAAAGTAGGCAAATAACATGGTTAAACATTAGTATACAAAATGTGAAAAAAACAAAATGTCCATAGCTTCGTGTGAACAATGTGATCCAATTACTGGTTAATATTGTAAATGTAAACTGTTCTGGAATGAATCTGGATGTCGCACCCACAACCAAAATGGCGCCAGCTATGTGAAAAGCTGGTTTAATTCACAAAAACATCAACATGAAATACTGTTCTGAAATAAGCTCTTGTTGAGAAAATGTTCCGTCCTGAAATAAATGTTGATGTCACACCCAGAAACAAAATATCGCCAACTGTATGAATCGCTGGCTATAAAAAGTTCGCAAAAGCATCAACACGAAACACTGTTCAAAATGAGTACAATCCAAAATAGATCACAAGCACAGTCCCCAAAATGAAACTAATGTAAAGAAATTATGTGTCCCATTGAGAACAACAACAACCTTGATGCTGTAAAGTCAGTCGAAAAATGTTTATATCAATGAAGAATATATATCCTGTTCTCACAAAAACCGAAATGGAAGATAATGTATTCACCACAATCTGAGTACATCATACATGAAAAAAATCTTGAAAAAAAGAATGTTCAACTGACAAAGGCCAAAGAACTCACGATAATACCATCCAGATATGCCAAAAGCAAACTGATGAAATATTTCGATCCAAACTTTCAAAGGTCCTTGGAAAAATGTATCCAGTAAATATTCCGCTATGCAGTTAGTGTCAAGAATAATTCGACCCAATACAGACCGTAAAGTTGTCAAAGGGAACCAGAATCCAGCTCCAAAAGAAAATTGCAGACTGCACCTTGTTCACGCCAACGTCAATGCCAAAATGGAAGCCTGAAGACAAGATGGAGGCGGGACTTCCTGTGAAAAGTCGAGGATGTGCGGAGAAAAGATACAGCACAAAGTAAACTGCCAAAATCCAGCTAGAATTGAAACGTAGAAATGGAACACAGAAAAAGGCAGGATCTGTGTTCAAAACTGTAAATCCAGATGGAAATGGAAATCCAAAATCGAATATTAGAATCACCAAATATTAGAATCACCAAATATATCACCATTATATAAATATGTAAATAGTGATTCAGTGGAATTTTAAATACATTAAATAAAACGAGGTGGCATGAAATATCAAAAAATTTTTTTGTAAGGTCAAAAATGGACCATGAGGATTCTGTAAGCTGTCCAAATGGAACAACAATAAGTTCAATAAGCTTGGTAAAAACCAAACTTAGTATGGGTCAGGCTTCCAGCAAACCAAAAATCCAGAGAAAATACAACATGAAAAAGTTTGCACGGAAGCAGATGCACGGCTCAAGGAAACAACAATCCAAGGCAAAACAGTAGCCAGCAAAACAAGACCCAATAAAGACACTAATTTATTTAGTCATACACAAGGACAGCCAAAAATACACAGACCGGTTTCAGCTGGTAGTCTATACACAGCCTTCTTCAGTGTGAAATGAGCATAGTCAAAGCTGTCAGTTAAGTAGACTGCAAACAAATGTGATTGGTTAAAACTAAAACTAAAACATTTTCTCAACAAGAGCTTATTTCAGAACAGTATTTCATGTTGATGTTTTTGTGAATTAAACCAGCTTTTCACATAGCTGGCGCCATTTTGGTTGTGGGTGCGACATCCAGATTCATTCCAGAACAGTTTACATTTACAGTATTAACCAGTAATTGGATCACATTGTTCACACGAAGCTATGGACATTTTGTTTTTTTCACATTTTGTATACTAATGTTTAACCATGTTATTTGCCTACTTTATGTGCTCATAAAAACCTTTTCAGTGATTTGGAATATGAATGTTGAAACTATCATATGTTTGAAAAAGGGTTATTAACCTTTCTTTAGGTATGTGTTTATTATATCTTACTAGCCCATACGTATACTATGTACTAGGCACCAGATCAGCTCACTTTTGACGTTTTAGTCACCTAACAAGTGATTAAATTATATGCTTGTGTTCAGTTCTTACTTTCATTTATATTAATATTAGTCACACTTTGACCTTAAGATTATTGACATCTACATCTTTGCAATATTGCAGAAATGACCACAGGACACAATTATTAGAGTTATCTGGTAATTTGTATGGGCTTTATTTGTTCAATAGACACCTATCTATTCCAGTTTGAAATTATTCTATTTACAATATTTTCATTTTGATTATAGATCAAGCGATTTTGCAGTCCCCCTTTTTGATAATTTCATATATAATCTTCTTAAGATACCATACATATTTAATCTCATTATTGTTAACATTGTGGAAGGCTTAAACCATATTACTTATTTGGTTCATTTCTTGACAGGTTTATATACTCACCTATCATTAAAAATTTTTTTATTCGGTCTTTATTCATAGCCAGTGATTATCTAACACTTCTACCCCCCCTCTTCTTCCCCACTTTTTATATTGATCACATTTTCTATATTTTGGGCCAGTATTCATTGCATATTATCCAATTTTTTTGACTGATTGGGTTTCCTTTTCCTTTTTTGTGGACCTGAAACACTTGTTGTCCCTGATAGTTCGGCGTACCCGTCAATTATATGGGATTTTAGTAGTGTGTTTTCTATTCCTTTTGCTTTTGACTGGACCAATTTTTGTTTGGGCTAATATATCACCAGGGACGTAGTCCAGTTTTGGGTCTACAATTGTCTTTGGTTTAAGACGTAGCCTTGTTGCTATTATTGTCTGTTGAACTTCTTATTTTATCCATTTTTCATGGATCTATTGAGTCTAGTGTCTGGATTATCCTCTGACAGAGAGGATCTAAGTGCCTTTGGTTTGTGTCTCAGCCATGATGTGGCTAACAATGGGGAACCTATGGGGTCTGAAACGACCTGAAATCTGGCATTTGATAAACTCCACAAACATCTAAGACTATTGCGTTCCAATGTTTGGCACGCCAAACTTTTCAAAGCATACATTGCCAAAAACATTACCCCACATGGCCTCAGAGTAAGAATTCAACCCCTAGTTGCTGAAATTGATGACGATTTATTGTCTGAATGGGCTGAGATCCAACACCAGGCCAGTATGTCATTTGTCAAAGCATTAAATAAATACTACGAATGCACAATTGATAAGGAAGTCAACATTGTCTTAAGTCTTGCTAATGATGTAAAACCTTTTGAGAAGGAGCCTTTTTTTGTTAAACACTTGAACAGAGTTGCTTCTGACTTAAACAATTTGGAGACACAACTTAAGACCAAGAAAATTCAGAAATTTAACAGGGATATGGCGGACTATCAGGGCAATAATCCTTTTAGCTCCAATAAACAGGTTAAATTCAATATTCCACATAGTCGGCCTACTAAAAGGAAAAGACCCAAATCAATCTTAAAAAACAACTTTGTTTCTGATACTGGCTCTTCAACCGAAGAACTTACTTCTGGCCCCGAGAGTGAACTGCAGACTGCATCTGGTTCACCCATTCCCAAGCGACCACTCACAGGGGCCCCTTTAGGATCGGGTATAAAATAGGGGGGAGGAAACACAAAGGCCGTCACCGACATACAAGGACTCTTACAACTAGTGATGACGAAGTAAATTCACATATGTATAACAATGTTTTAAATCTTTCCAGTTACAATTTATCACCCATTGAAGTCAATGTTCTCAATAAAGGCTTGTCATTTGTACCCTTTTTTTTGTCACTGAAGACTCATTTGCGCAAGATGTACTATCATTTTGTAGACTGCTCAATTTAAGATTATTTTTGGGTTGCACTAATGACTTTAATGTTCCAGAGAAATTCACATATCACAAATCCCAATTCAACCCACCTATGCATCCTGTTGTCTCTCAGTTTCAAAATAATGTTCTCAAAGATCTCCACTCTGTGCATTCAGTAACTGATATCTGATACAACAATATTACAAGGACAGAACAACAAGCAATTCGGAATTTACAAAACAATCATGACATTGTTGTTATTTCAGCTGACAAAGGGGGTGCTGTTGTGGTCCTGGACTGGCATGATTATAATCAAGAAGCTCTCAGGCAGTTATCGGATGAAAAATATTATGCCAAAATGATTATAAATCCTACTTCCAGATTTCAAAAAGAAATTGCTGAATTTCTTTCTCATGCCAGAGATGCGTCTATTATCGATGCAAACCTTATGCATCAATTGTTAGTCCAGGATTCATCTAATCAATATATATATTTTTTGCCCAAAATACATAAAGACCCAACACACCCCCCAGGAAGACCGATTGTATCAGGTAGGGGATATTTTATGGAACCCCTCTTCATTGTTTTTGACTGAAAAATTGAAACCGCTCTTACCACTCATCCGTTCACGCCTCAAGGATACAACTGATTTTCTACAGATTATTTCCGATACACAACTGGAGCCTGACTGGCATATGTGCACTTTAGATGTAAGGACCTTATATACTAATATTTCTTACCACGTGGATTAGAAGCCTTATCTTACTGGTTGGAGACTTCAACATTATATTCATGTGAATTCAATGAATTTCTATTAGACATGGCCTCCTACGTCCTGACAAACAATGTTTTTTTCTACCAAGATGTCTGCTACTGGCAAACCAAAGGTACCACCATGGGTTCCTCTTTCGCGCCTATCTATGCCGATCTCTTTATGGCTTATTTGGAGAAGGATTTGATATTTAATAGTAGCAACAACATATACTTGGAACATCTTGATATTTGGCGACGATACCTTGATGATTGCTGGGCAGTATAGAAGGGTGATCTTGAAGGCCTATTTGAATTTTTAGCATATCTCAACAACAATCGATGGGGCATACAATTTACTTTACATTATGATCACAATAACATCACATTTTTAGATGTATCTATCAACAGATTATCTGATCATACCTTAGGCACCAAAGTTTTCAGGAAACATCCGGAATACAACACTATACTACATGCCTCTAGCTTTAATTCCCCACACATTTGTAAAAACATTCCTAAATCTCAATTCATCAGATTAAAACGTATTTGTTCTGACAATACATCTTATAAGGAACAAAGTAAAGATCTCATCAATCGTTTCAGGACTAGGGGTTACAAGATGGGCCATGTCTTTGATGCCATACACCAAGTGGGTCACATGAATAGGGAAGACTTATTAACTTACAAGACTGAATATAGTCCTTCCACACAACCCCTTAGGTTCACTACTACATATGGCAGAAATTCAGACAACCTTATTCAAAGTATACAAAGACACTGGAATTTGTTAGTATATGACACTGATATATCTCCTATTGTCCCCAATCGATGTCTTTTCTCATTTCGTAAAGGCAGGAATCTTGGTGGCACATTTAATCACTATAAACATGGACATGATACAGATAATTTAGAACCGATCCAAACCACCTTGTCAGGTTCCATTCTCATGGGTTGTCATCCCTGTGGACATTGTATTAACTGTAACAAAATATCAAAAACAAAGAATTTACCAGCAGGAATTCTTCTATTGTATATGATATTAAATTATTTGCCAACTGCAGTTCAGATTGGCTTATTTACTTAGCTACATGTTCATGTGCGGCCTTTTATGTAGGTCAAACTTCAAGACCCATCAGATTGAGAATTTCAGAACACATTAGTAACATCAAAAAAGGCAGAATCAATAATGCTCTATTTAAACATCAATTATTACACCCTTCAGCTTCTCTCATGTTCACTATCATTGACATTATTCATGGTAAAAAATCTAATAAAACGGGTTGGCACTCATTATTAAATTCAAAAGAGAAAAAATGGATTGTGAAGTTGGGTGGTCTTTTCCCACCCGGTTTAAATGATAAGTTTTAGTTTTAACCAATCACATTTGTTTGCAGTCTACTTAACTGACAGCTTTGACTATGCTCATTTCACACTGAAGAAGGCTGTGTATAGACTACCAGCCGAAACCGGTCTGTGCATTTTTGGCTGTCCTTGTGCATGACTAAATAAATTAGTGTCTTTATTGGGTCTTGTTTTGGTGGCTCCTGTTTTGCCTTAAATCCTGTGTTATCAAAACTCAGGCATTGATTATTGCTAAAATGAATAACTGAGCTAAGGCTATAAAAAGATTCCTTCACTAACAATATAAGGTGTAGTAGCTAAAGATATCTTCTCTTTCTGACCCTTTGCTATGATTTTTTTCATTCGTCTTTCTGATCCTCTGCTATGATTTTTTAATGGCCATTGTTATGACCTTTAATGGTCAGATGTCTACTGAGTCATAAGACTTTCTTAGTGACAGATGCTTTATACAATACCAACAGTTTTAATTTTTCCTATTTGCTTTTACAGTCTGACATTATATTAGAGAAAATGTATTTCTCATGATTATTCTTCACAAACTGTATATTAACTTACAGTTTCTTCACAAATGAATTTAACAAAAGGTTAATGATTGTTTATGTTGAAAATAATATGTAGTATAGATGCATAGCTATGCAAACAGATACTTATTGCAGTTTTAAGTGTTTCATAGGTGCATTCTAAAATCAAGCTATGAGTATATAAACAGATGACTGAAGTTAAAGAAAGAGATGAAGGGGTTAAGGGATGTTACTATGATTAGCAGAGTCTGTTTCCTGAAGAGAGAAAAGAACACAACGTGAAAGAGATTTTGTTTTATGTGAGCTCTGACCTTTCCAGGCTGGGATGGGTAGTTACAAGAAATGTTGGAGAAATAGCATGGACTGGTACTGAAAGATACAAGGTTGGAAAAATAAGACAAGTTGCCAGGGCAGGTGGCTAGTGTTTTTAAAACATTATTGTTACAAGAAAACATGGTTGTTACGTGTTCATGTGCAGGACTAAGCAAGAAGCATGAGGGTCTGCAGAGACCCTATTTGTTAACTAATGTGAAACATCAGAATTCTGCATGCATGTTACTGATAAAAAAGTATAAAAACTGTATGTTTACTGCTTTGTGAAACTGATTTGAAATCTTTGTAAAGGCAGTTTCCCAACACTGTGATTTACTTCACTGTAATAAATGTAATAAATGATTTGTACATCCTGAAGAGTTATCCAAATCCATGAGCCTACAGCATGTTGAGATGTAGGAGTGTGTGCAGAGTTAATTCAAGTCCATGAGCCTACAGCATGTTGAGACATAGGTGTGGGTGTGCAGAGTTAATTCAAAATTCATGAGCCTATAGCATATGGGGACATAGAGGTGTGTGTTGTTAAATCAAGTCCAGGTGTGATTGTGTTAAAGTACTCTCAGAGGGCCTGAAAGAGTGGTCAGTTCTGGACACCGTACCTATCCACCCCATTATCCTGCTTGCAATGCTGGAGCTGTAATTTTTGAGCTCATGATGGGATGAAAGCAAGGGTGTGCTGTGGGAAAAGGCTGATTGAAATGTCTCTTCTGTCATTGTATGATGGCAAAATTCCTACTCTTCCCTCCCTGAATGGTGTGTGAATTGATATACCTATTTTCTATCCTCTGAATTGTCAGGATCCAAAATCTATAAGGCAAGTCTTAAAAAACATGGGAACTAAAATAAGTAAGCAGGATCAAATCCCTGAAAAGGAAACACCTGCATATTTTATGTGTCATAATTATAGTAAAGAAAGTTGTAAGTATTTGCATGAGTGGTTTCAGCTTACTAAGCATTGCTCTGGTTGGGTATTTCCATTAAATTAAACTCATTTTAGGGATACATTGATGAAATCAAAAGGTATTTTGAAAGAAAAGAAAAGCAAACTAAGTGGGGAACAAATGGCAGTATTTTATTCTCGGTACAATGAAGAGCTTAAAAGGGAAAAGGAGTCAACATTAAGGGGGCTACATGATGCTAATAGAAACTGCTGCAACAGGTAAAAGAGATTAAGAAAGCAGTAAAATGGGATCCCTTTATCCTGTCATAGCAGGTTTAAAACAAACTGAGAATGGACAAAAGACAGAAACTTCTAAAAAGGATGATAATCCTCCAGCAGCTACTACACCCTCACCCCCGTATGCACCGGTGCAGGTACCTCCTGTACAAAATTCTGCTGTTTCCCAGACCCATAGCTTTTGGTCAACTGTTCATTGGACACCAAGTCAATGTGATACTTTTACATCTCAGACTAGTTCCCCTGTTCAGTCTTCATCTTCTGAACAGACATCTGTAGTTGAGGGGTGTTCTTCTTCCTATCCTACTCAAACAGCTTCTATTTCTCCAGCAGGGACATTCATATTTGACACTCCTGTAGCTCATCATACATGCTCACATGACAGGGTAGAACAAGAGGTTGTGGCCTCTGGAGAGGATCTTTTGGCACCTATCAGGGAAATTCTGGGGACTAATAATAGAAAACTTCTTCATCACCCTTGGACCCCTGGTGATTTACATACCATGTGTAAAAGTTTTCCAAATATTAGAGAAGATCCATTAAAGTTTAGGGAGAAATTAAATAATAGAATGTTACAATCCTACTTTGACAGTTACTTTAGATTAAATAAAAAAGCAGTTACTGGAGAAGGCTGAAATAATGGATTTTACTCTTACAGGGAATGCATTAATAGATAAAAGCACAGCATTGTTAAACAAAATTACAGGCGTGTGTCAAGTTAGGACTGATTGGTCTAAGATACAGGCATGTAAACAAAATAAAGGGGAACCCCGCTGCAGACTATTTGAGTAATCTTAAAGCAGTGTTTGCTAGACATTCAGGGACACCAGATCAAAAAAAAAAAAAGAACAGGCTAAGCCAGCTATTGCAGCAGCTTTTGTGCAGAGTCTGCAAGCCCCTGTACAAAATCAAATAAAGCAAGTGCTGATAGACTGGCAGAAAAAGGACTTAAAGTCTTTATTAAGTGCTGCAAATCACTGTATTGAGTATTAGGAAAAATGGAAAAAGGATACTTATGACAAGCTGTTAACTTTGCAAATCAGGCAGCTAGAAGCCCCAAAGGGTCAGGGCAGAGGCGTGGAAAGGGGGAGAGGAATTGCTAGGCAATTTAGTAAAAGTGCTGGCTGAGAAAAACAAAGTGCAGCTGGCTGTCAAAATGATCTAGCAGTGCCCCTCCTGCCTTGCCTGATGGATCTTGTTTCAATTGTGAAAAGGCAGGACACTGGAGAGGAAAATGCCCACACAGGCAAATGACTAGAGTCCAAAATACCCAAAGTGAATGGCAGACAAATTATAATAATGCTGCTTTTCTTCCACTACCTCCTCACATTGGAAGGAGTCAGGCATCACCTTACTGACTATGCCAGGGTAATGAGACAAAAATAAGTCTTGACCCTTTGCCAGTAGATCAAAAAGGACCCTATGTTAAATTAGAAATAAATGAAAATTACAGCTATGGTCACCTCAGGTACATTATCTTTGACATTTGATATCTCAGGGTAGTAGACAGGTGTTGCCATCTTGTATTGAGGCAATAGCTAAAGCACCACATCCAACTACTCAGCGTCAGCTTAGATTTGTCTTGGTGGACACTGGAGCTACTAGGTTTGTATTAAAAGTTACTTCAGATAGTCAAATACCAGTATCAAAGCATAAAATAAGGACAGTTGGAGAAACAAATGCTCTGTTATGCATACTGTCTCAGAACCTATACCAATTTCTTTAGGTTGGATTGAAAAAAGGCATTATTTTCTTTTGAGTACAACTGTGCCAGTAAATCTGCTAGGGAGAGATCTGTTGTGCATTCTAGGTTGTGCTATTTACTGTACACCAGAAGGGGTGTATCCAGATGTTTCAACAGAATCAGAGTGGGAAGTATTAGCAATCTTAGTAAAAGCTGAGGAACAGCCTCTCGAAGGTGTACATACAACTGACAAACTACAAAAACAGGTACCTGCTAACTTATGGGCTAAGCATACTGATGAAGTAAGTATATTAAAATTTTCAGAGCCAGCAAAAATAAAATTAAATCCATCAAAACCTCTTCCTAGAGTTCCGCAGTATCCATTGAAACCAGAAGCACAGCAGGGAATCAAACCTGTAATTCAGTCTTTGATAGAACAGGGAATAATAGTGCCATCTAAAAGTCCTTGTAATACTCCTATCTTCTCTGTAGAAAAAGACAGGAAAGGATACATATAGGTTTGTGCAAGATTTGTGGGCTGTAAATAATGCAGTATTACCAACTTTCCCTATGGTTCCAAATCCAGCAACAATACATAGATGCATACCACCTACAGAAAAATATTTTTTTGTAATATATCTTTGTTCAGCATTCTTTTCTATACCCATCTACCCTGAAAGTTAGTTTTTGTTTTCCTTTACTTATCAGGGACAGCAGTACACATGAACAAGGTTGCAACAAGGATATACTGAATTTCCTTCATTATTTTCTCAAATTCTAAGGTAAGATTTGGGAGATGTGACATTTCCAGGTGGGTCTGTGTTAGTGCGGTATGTGGATGATTTACTAATAGCTTCTGATTCTTTTCAGCAGTGCCAGCAGGATACCCTACATCTTCTGACAGTCCTTGCAGGGAAAGGACACAAGGTGTCAAGAAAAAAATTACAGCTATGGTCACCTCAGGTACATTACCTTGGACATTTGATATCTCAGAGTAGTAGAGAGGTGTTGCCATCTCTTATTGAGGCAATAGATAAAGCACCATGTCCAGCTACTCAGCATCAGCTTAGATTTGTCTTGGGAATGACAGGGTATTACAGGCAGTGAATTTCAAATTATGCAGAAATTGCTAAACCTTTGACAGAGCTTTTAAAGTAAGATATGCCAGAGCCCCTCCCTTGGGATAATGAAAAAAATAATAATTTCAAAATTTAAAGTGGGTTTTAGCTACTGACCCAGCTTTAGTGTTACCAGACTATGAAAAAATGTCATTTTATTTTGCCATGAAAGAAATGGATTTGCTCAGGAAGTGCTTACAAAGAAACATGGCGACAACTACCATCCAGTAGCCTATTATAGTACAGCACTAATTTCCACCATGCCTAAGGGCAGTTGATGCTGCTGCCATTTTAGTCAATCTAGCACAGTCATTGGTGTTCGGAAATGATCTTACAGTAATTGTCCCTCATTCTATAAAATCTCTTTTACTTAGAATGAAAACTCAGCCACTCTTGACTGCATGTCTAACTAAATATGAACCCAAACTACTTATGGATCCATCTATTTCCCTCATACGCTGCTCTGTTCTAAATCCTGCATCTTTGATACCGACTGCTAAGGATGGTAAACCACATGATTTTTTGTGTGTGTGTGTATGTGTGTATGTGTTGTCTGTGTTTGTCTGTGTGTGTGTGTGTGTGTGTGTGTGTGTGTGTGTGTGTGTGTGTGTGTGTGTGTGTGTGTGTGTGTGTGTGTGTGTGTGTGTGTGTGTGTGTGTGTGTGTGTGTGTGTGTGTGAGACTAACTATATGCTTTCACCTAGGGATGACTTAAGGGACACTCCTATACACAATGCCGAGCTGGAGTTATTTGTGGATGGTTTCTGTGGAAGAAACCAAAAAGAACATCTGCTAGCAGGGATTGCAGTGTGTAATACACACCAGGTGTTGCTTCAGCAAAGACTAAAAGGTGTTCATTCTGGCCAAATAGCTGAGTTAGTAGCTTTACAAAAAGCTTCTGAATTAGCCAAGAGCATAGCTGCTACGCCTTCGGGGTGGTACATAATTTTGGTCAGCTTCGCAGGCAGACAGGTTTTCTAAACTCAACTCAACACCAACTCCAGCTACCAGTATCGCAGCGGCAGCTGAGCTCAACAAGTTTCTTTCCAATCCTGTGACTGTTAGGAAGTATACTAATACTAACAATACGGATTCCATCCGACCGAGACAGGATTTAAATCAACAACGAATGGAGGCTAACACGATTCCAGCTCTAGCGACTTGGTGTACAGAAGGTTTTCAACTTTCAAATAAGGGCATCCCTGCCAAACTGGACCGACTGCCTATGAGTGCATCAAATGATGGGGTAATTAACTCTGTTGATATTGTGCATAAACTTAAAGACCTTGACAGAATCCTTGTAAAAATTAGAAAATTGCAGCTAGAAATTTCTTATTTTAAAGAGTGCCTACAGTCTAAAGTTATACCTAAGGGGCTTCGCATTTTCAGTAATCGACTGGACTTGTACCTAATTCATGTTTCCACAAGGATTTAATTGACTTATTTGACAAACAGGGCTTTGAGTTATTAGCGCTTATGATTAAGCATTATGGGATTTGGGTAACAGATTTGATTAGTGATGCTACTAATCTTGATTCTGAGATCAAACAACATGATGAGTTTGACAAATACCGGTTTGAATACAGTCGTAGCTTCACTAGTATTGATAACTACTTAAATAAGCTTGCAGCGAATAAAATTAAGAAACTGGACCGTGATCGCAGAGCGTATGAACTTGGTTCAGCGTATCCCTTACCAGCAGCGTCCCAAGTTTGGCAGAGATCAGCCTCTGTCAGTGTAGCTTATACTAATAACTCTGCCAACAACTTTAGATCTACTAGTGAAACTAATGTTATAGAATCATCGGATGTCGCTGTAGCTGATGTGGACATTTTTTACGAGCAGCCTGTGAGGAGAAGTGAGCGGTTGCAAAACCGTAGGGCTCAACTAGCTAATGGTGGCCATCCTAACACCTCAGGCTACCCACAGGGTTTTCAGGATGCTACCCGTTTGGGAACTATCCCCAAACAACGGAACAATTATCAACACAATCAGGATATCGACCAAGGTACCAACCACGAAGGACTTGACACCATATAGTGACAATTTAGATGGACATTCTAATTTGTTAACTAATGCCACTAATATTCGACTAACACATGATGACCATTCTGCTAATGTCAATGGTAGTCATACCATTAATAGTGTTGATTTAAGTTTAGTTAACTTGGATAGATTACATAATTCACTGAATAGTGATAGAAGCACTAAATCAGTTCTTGTTGATGACTTAGATACTGTTAATGTGTTGAATACTACTAATTTCAGTAGTGAAGATGTACTTTCAGAAATAGAATTTGAATCTGTAAACTTTGATAACAGTTCAAGTACTGTATACACTAAACCTAATATTACCACAAATAGTACAGGTGATTTTTATATTTACAATTTTTCCGATGTTGTAATAAGTAGTGAGTTGGCTGAACTACTAGCTAAGGGTCATACTTATGTCCCCCAGCATAAAACTAACTTAGTAAACACAATTGTTGACATTAAGCTTTTTTCACGGAAATTAAATCTCCAGCTGATGTTTGGAAATGAAAGTGTTAGTGATGTGAAAAATAACCTGAGAGTCTCAAGTACTTTTAATCCTCCACTACACCCTACCATACAAAGTTTTGAAAACATGTGTGAATTGGATCTTAGGTATTCCTTCCCATTCAGCTATGGAGATTATTGTGATAATGATCCTAGTTTTTATATATATATATATATATATGTATATATATATATATATTGATATATATTTATATATATATATATATAGATATACAGATATGTATGTATATATATATATATATATATATATATATATATATATATATAACTTCTTCTTCTTTTGGCTGCTCCCGTTAGGGGTCGCCACAGCAAATCAACTGTTTCCATTTCTTCCTGTCCTCTGCATCTTGCTCTGTCACACCAACCACCTGCATGTCCTCTCTCACCACATCCATAAACCTTATCTTAGGCCTTCCTCTTTTCCTGTTACCTGGCAGCTTCATCTGTAGCATCTTTTACCCAATATACTCTGCATCCCTCCTCAGCACATGTCCAAACCAACGTAATCTTGCCTCTCTGGCTTTGTCTCCAAACCTTCCAACCTGGGCTGACCCTCTAATATACTTATTCCTAATCCTGTCCATCCTCGTCACACCCAGTGCAAATCTTAACATCTTCAACTCTGCCACGTCCAGCTCTGAATCCTGGCTTTTTGTCAATGCCACTGACTCCAACCCATATAATATAGCTGGTCTCACTACCCTCTTGTAGACCTTCACTTTCACCCTTACTGGTACTCGTCTGTCACAAATTACTCCTGACACTCTTCTCCACCCACTCCATCCTACCTGTACTCTCTTCTTCACCTCTCTTCCACATTCACCATTACTCTGAACTGTTGATCCCAAGTACTTAAACTCATCCACCTTTGCCACATCTACTCCATGCATCCTCACAATTCCTCTATCCTCCCTCTCATTCACACACATATATTATGTCTTAGTCCTGCAGACCTTCATTCCTCTTCTCTCTAGAGCATATCTCCACCTGTCCAGGGTCTCCACCACCTGTTCTCTACTCTCACTACAGATCACAATGGCATCTGCAAACATTATAGTCCATGGGGACTCCTGTCTGATCTCGTCTGTCAACCTGTCCATCACCATTTCAAATAAGAAAGGGCTCAGAGCTAATCCTTGATGTAATCCCACCTCCACATTAAACGCATCTGTCACTCCCACCGCAGACATCACCGCTGTCACACTACCCTCGTACATATCCTGTACCACTCTTACATACTTCTCTGACACTCCCGACGTCCTCATACAATACCACAACTCCTCTCTAGCCACCCTGTCACATGCTTTCTCTAAATCCACAAAGACACAATGCAACTCCTTCTGACCTTCTCTGTACTTCTCCATCAACACTCTCAGAGCAAACAATGCATCTGTAGTGCTCTTTCCTGGCATGAAACCATACTGCTGATCACTAATCTTCACCTCCCTTCTTAGCCTAGCTTCCACTGCTCTTTCCCATAACTTCATGGTGTGACTGATCAGTTTAATCCCTCTGTAGTTACTACAGCTCTGCACATCACCCTTATTCTTAAAAATCGGTACCAAAACACTTTTTCTCCATTTCTCAGGCATCCTCTTACTTTCCAAGATTTCATTAAACAATCTAGTTAAAAACTTCACTGCCATTTCACCTAAACACCTCCATGCTTCCACAGATATGTCATCTGGACCAACAGCCTTTCCATTCTTCATCCTCTTCATAGCTATCCTTACTTCCTCCCTGCTAATCCACTGCACTTCATGATTCACTATCCGCACATCATCCAACCTTCTCTCCCTCTCATTCTCTTCATTCATCAACCCCTCAAAGTACTCTTTCCATCTGCTCAACACACTATCCTCACTTGTGAGTAAGTTTCCCTCATTATCCTTTATCACCCTTACCTGCTGCACATCTTTACTAGCTCAGTCCCTCTGTCTAGCCAATCTGCACAGGTCTTTTTCTCCCTCCTTAGTGTCCAACCTTTTATACAACTCTTCGTACGCCTTATCCTTAGCCTTTACCACCTCTCTCTTTGCCATGCACCTCATCTCCTTATACTCTTGTCTACTTTCTTCATCTCTTTGACAATCCCACTTCTTCGCCATCCTCTTTCTCTGTATACTCTCCTGTACTTCTTCATTCCACCACCAGGTCTCCTTGTCCGCCTTCCTCTTTCCAGATGTCACACCAAGCACCTTTCTAGCCATCTCTCTTACTAGCTCTGCTGTAGTTACCCAGATATTCAGCAACTCTTCACTGCCACCCAGTGCCTGTCTTAACTCTTCCCTAAACATCACCTCACAATTACCCTTTTTCAATTTCCACCATTTGATCCTTGGTGCTGCCCTCACACTCATCCTCCTCTTCTTGATCACCAATGTCATCCTACAAACCACCATCCTATGCTGCCTAACTATATATATTCTCAAACACAATAGATATTTTATTTATATATATATATATATATATATATATATATATATATATATATAATGTGTGTGTGTGTGTGTGTGTGTGTGTGTATATAGATAGATATAGATATACAGATATGTATATATATATATATATATATATATATATATATATATATATATGTATATATATATATATATATATATATATATATATATATATATATTTAACCGAATACCTAAACGTCGACACCTACAATGCGAACTGCAAAAATCCCGAACACACTAAACAGAGAAAAATAAAATAACGAACTGTCATAGTCGGCCAAACCCACAACCCGCTACATACTACCTACCCAAACAAAATAAATAAACCACATACATACACTAACCAAACCCTACTTCTAACCTAAAGTAAAGCACCAAAATCCTACTTCTAAACCCTACACTAAACCCCACAAACACAACTAACTATGCCCTATCCTTAACCCCACCCTAACCCTAAGGTTGGTAACTACCGCACAAGTCCCCTACAGATATACACCCAAAAAAATAAATACACATACATATAACAAAACACTACTTCCAACACTACACTACACTAAACCCCACATACACACCTATCTATGCACTATCCTTAACCCCTCCCTAACCCTAAGTCTGTAACTACCGCACACTTCTCCTACAGACATACACCCAAAACAAATAAATAATACACATACATACAGCTAAATAAAACCCTACTTCTAACACTACACTAAATATTACATACATTACCTATCTATTAACTTACCTTAGCCCACATCCTAACCCTAAAGTCCTGTCTATCGCACACTTACCTTACAGAGCTATACTGCAGACGGGCCAACCATTGCACTTCGACATTTCCATTTTCGCTGTTTTGGACGTTCGGCGTTTCCATATTTCACACAATATGTGTCGCTCTTTCCATGTTCGTGATTACGGTCTTTCGCTCCACTAATAGGAACCCTCTATATATATATATATATATATATATATATATATATATATATATCGCAAAACCTTATGCAAAACAGTTTGGCTCTTCAAAAGTTATAAACTGTCTTAGTAACATCCATGTAATATCAGATACTGAATTTAAACTAATTTAAATTGAAAAAAAAAAAGAACTACACAAACTAGTCCCTAACACTGCACAGGGAGGAGACTGAATTAAATGACCTGCTAAAGCTTCAGTATAAACTTGCAGTACATTTTATCAGTTATTCACTAGGTCATTTAAGTATGGGGAAATTCCTTAAGATTGAAGACATGCATGTGTTAAATGTATCTTTAAGAGAAGAAGGAATAGGACAAACCCACTGTAACATAGATCCATAAGGAAAATAATGGAGGAGGTTATTTTGGCTCAATTTTTGCTAGAATTGTAAAGACTGGGAACTGAAACCATATATTAACATGCATATATTGAAAATAGATATATAACCCCCCCGTAACATGATGTCTATTATAATATAATAACAGACATAAATGGAAAATTGTGCTGTGATGTAATTTATATAAACTTAACTTCAGCATTTGATAGGGTCATGCACAAAAAAATTGGTCAATAAATAAGAACAACTAGGTATTGATGCAATCGTGACAGTGTGGATAGCTGCATGGCTTACAAATAGGACATGGCAAGTATCATACAGTAACTGGACAGATGAAATTCTAGGTTGCAGTCAGAGCATCCCACAGGATGCTGTCATAGGCCCATATTTGTTAAGGCTATATCATTCAGATCTATATTTTTTATCTGGGGTGTTTATAATCATTATGTAGGTGATTTGAAAATGGTTAAAATTATTACATCTGTTACAGCCAGTGTATGTATGTAAAAGAACTTGGCTAAATTGACTGAACTCATGAGAATACTATGCTGATAAATACATCAGTATGATATTTGGGAGACATAGACTGAAAGGTGAATATTTAATACAACACACAATGATTGAAAGTGTAGATTTATTTATGAACCTGGGTATATGGTTAGATCCAACTTTCAGTTTTTCTAATCATATCAAAAATTGGTTAATGATAGATTTATAAAGTCTAGAAAATCAGAAATCATTGTTTATAAGCTGCATTAAACCCATATTATGGTATGGAATAACAATATGGAAACCTTATAAGAAAATAATCGGAAAGAGTACAACAGAAATTTGCCAAGGGCATCCATGGATGTGAACATTTAAGTTATTATAAAATATTAAAATATTTTAACTTGTACAGTGTCTCATATAGATGTTTAAGCTGAGACCTTTTTCAGGTATATAGGGCATTTACAGACAACAACCTCTGGAAATGTTTGGTGTTATCAAAGAGTAGTAGCGGATCATCAGACAAACTTCATGAAGAAGATTCTATAGGAATGAGAAGTGTACTAATTAGTTCTCTGAGAGAGCAGCTGATGCATGAAACAGACAACCAAATTCTATGAAATGCAGCATGGTAGGAAGTTTAGATATTGTTTTTTTTATACTGCAGTCTTCACTGTTTTGGTCTTTTGATATTGCAGTCTCAAGATTTAGAATTTTAAGATTTTGAGTTTCTATATTTTCATAGTGAACCAATCTGCTTTTGGGATGGTGAGGCAATGGAATAGAGTTAATTTATTGAATGTTTGAACATGAGTACTAGCTTTTTAATGTTTACTATGAACTTTGATGCAGAAAACTTCATTTTTTGATATAGAATTGCTTTTGACAAGGTTTATGTTCCTTTAAATCTAAAGTTTACAGGAAAAATATATTTAGAAACTGGTACTTGAAGAATCTCATCTGTCACCTTAATTATGTGTAAGAAATGCTCACAAGGAATACTTTATCGGATTGCCTAAGTTAACCAGCTCTTTTTATATTTCTAATGTGGAACCTAATTTGATGATTTTATCACTTTTAAAAAAGAGTTACAAACCAGCAGAGGTATAGCTGGCTTTTTTAGCTCCTGGGGCTAATCCTCATACTGGCAGTTGGCCTCTCCAGCTCTCTTCACTTGAAAAGGCCGACTCTTGTACTAGTACCAGGTAGGCAGATAAACACCCCCCTCCCTCCCCTCCTAATCTAGGTCTTCAATTGAAGAGGAAGAAAGGTCTGTGATCTCAGCTTCTTAGCACAAGGAATCTGGCAAAGCGTAAAATAGGAGCAGGTTGTAAATATTGTCTTATAAACTTAGAAAATTAGTACAGCAACAGGATTTGTGTTAGCATGAATTTTCTGAAGGATGTATGTCATGATTTAGTGACTTCAGTCCTCAGTGATATTGTGCAAAAACCTGGAGAGTTCAGAGGTATACTTGCCCTTTTGCAGCAGAGGGGCAATTAAAAAAAAGAAAAAAAATGTCAGTGGTCAGGTACCTAGGGATCCTGAAAT
The DNA here is from genome assembly GCF_019279795.1 of Protopterus annectens. NCBI lineage: Eukaryota > Metazoa > Chordata > Ceratodontiformes > Protopteridae > Protopterus > Protopterus annectens. The sequence continues at coordinate 1,197,143,708 of NC_056725.1, read as the reverse complement.
GTATGAGCCAATCAGGTTCTGTTTCTGTGCCTTTCCCACTACTCTCCTTCCTCAGCTGGAAAAAAAAATTGTATTAAACTGTAGCTGCAATTTAGATCACATAGGGAGCACTAAAGTGCTGGGACTTTAAATAAAAGCACATTTTTGTATTTTTTTTTAATCTCTAGCAATCAATTGCTACAGTTTAGACCCCACAGGGAATGCTACAGTGCTCAGCTTTGACTGTCATTTCAATACCAGCATTTAAAAACTGACATACACTAAAGAGTGACTGGGATCGGCTCATCATTCCTTCTAATACATTGTGGCTGGGGCAGTTTCCCCCTTTGCCTCACTCTAGCTTAGCTACTGCTAACCAGAACTTGTTACTTGTGCATCTGATCAGATTATTAGTGAAAGAATTAGTAAGTGCATTCTGATTCTTAACTCAATAATACCTACTGGCAGCCAATTTATTAGGTGAAAAATGTTTGAATGCCAACAGGCTGGATAGCAACTGTCAACAGCTGACAGTAAAAAGAAAAATTAAATGTGAAAAAAATCTTTTCAGTTGAACAAGAAAAACTGCTGCCTGAATTTATTGCTCAGGTAAAATAATTTTCTCAAGTTTAACATTCATAATCTGTATCTCTTCATAGTGTACTCAAATGTATGTTTTCCTGACATGTGTTCCCATTTTGTTGTCTTTCAGGAAAGATGTATCCATGATGCCAGAGCCCTTTTATGGATGCTGAAAATGACATCATCCTGGAAGCTGTGCCTGAACACCATCAACTTCTGCTGTCCACGGTGAGGCAAAACAGAGAAGAGTGGGCAGCATTGTGGGCTGACCTGGTCAATGATGTGAATGTTGTCAGTCACCAGATCAGGATATATGAGCAGATGTGACACAGTGTCACAGATATGATCAATGCCACATACAGAAGAGCAGCAGACGTGGCCAGGGATCATGGAGTCACCTGTGGCAAGCCTTCAGTGGAATAACTACTGTCAGCTACTGAGGAATCCCTGCAAAACTAGGAACACAGAACAGCTCCCAGGCATCCATCACATGGTATGTTGTGGATGTGAGTGTCACAGCTTCCATGCAAGAGGAGCATGCAGGTATGCTTAGTTGGATCAGCATCGGAATACTGTATCATTCAGTGTATCATGGTGTACATAGATTTCCATGGGTGTCAGGTGTTTGTCTTTTGTGGGGGGAGGAGGTTAACTGTAGTTTGATTCTCATGCTCAGATTTTGACCAACATAAGAATTAACATAGTACATGTGGTGGTGTTTACATTACCTCTCCCTCAAATTTTCACAGGACCATCAGGAATTGGACAAGGCCATGCTCCTGCTCCTGGTAAGAACAACGCTGTTTTGTTAGAGATGTAGATTTAGTGCAATGTATTTGCTAAAGTGTCATCCCAGGTCTGCCAGCTGGATTGATGTACTGTCTGCATGATTTTCAACTGCACAAATATTATCTGACTGTACACAGTTTAGAGTCATACCTATGCCTTATAGGTGTGACCACACTTATAGATTTGACAGTATTGTCAGGACTTTATAGATTGCCATATGTGTCAACTGTGCAGAGTTTTGACAAATGTCAACAGTGTACATCATTATTGCTCATGGGATTCTTCTTTGAAGAGCTTTTATTTACAAGTAACTACAGATGTCTGTTGGAAAATAATGTCCTCATGTGTTACTATAAGAGGTTGGAGGTTAAACAAGTCTGTAATAGTGACAGCAGTGTGTACAGCTTAACATATATTGCAACATGGTACTGCAGAGCATAATAGTGCAGGTATTAATGTATTGCTTTTCCCTTTTTTAAAACAGGTGACCAGGGTTTTTTTTCTCTGTTCCCTTCACACCCTGATGTCAGTGTTTCTTCAGACTCTGATAATGATGGTGGCCAAAGTGAGGTGCAGGTGGGGGATACAGGGGCTCAATCTGTCCCAGAGGTTTACATCCCTCTTCTGCCTTCGTTATCATTGTGCACATACCCAGTCCATAGGGGTCACAGATATTAGACAGTCAGAGAGTGGGGGCATTGAACAGGAAAGTGTGGCAACTATGACCACAGTGAGTGCCATAGCCAAAGAGATGGTGAGGTTCCACACAGGCGGATTGATAGGGGTGCTCATAGGAAGACTGCTGTCCTTTCATCACCTGTTGCAGGTGTCTCATCACATGTCACTCGGAGTATGTTTTTGTGCCATCATGGAGGCACAGGCACATTCTGAAATGAACTCCAGACAAATTCTTAGGGTTATGGGTGCAGCACAGTATAACATCCGCGACTGCCTCCACGTGTTGCTGATACCCTGGATTGGTTGACTGATGCAATGGAAAGACATTGGTCTGAGACAGATCACAGATTATCTGGCTTGGAATGCACATTGTCTGTGGTGTAATGTCTGGTTGGAGTTGAGCATTGGACTCATGGATGTAGATCAGCAACTACATTTGCAGAGAGTCCACATGGTCGTGCACAATCACACTCCTGTAGTGGTAGTGCATCCAGTGCTCCAGAGGGGAGTGTGCTGTCCACACCAAGATGTGGTAGGCCGTGGGCTCGTGGTCCTGGGTATTCCTGTGGAGGATATGTCCCAGTAGACAGCAGTCACCATTATGTAGTAACCCCATTTCTGACCTTGGGCATAGCGGTGCCAATGCAACTTGTGGCAGAGCCAGTTCCCATGTTTGGGGGCAGAGACAGTGAACTGTAAAGTCTACCACGCTCGGAGCTGTCAAACATATATGCACATAGGGCTTACACTGAGCTAGACTGTGTTCATGTACACACTCACACACCACTTTCACAATCAGGTCACCTACAGATACACACTACACATTTCCATGGTCTAGCTTGCCCACTTCCCTTCCTGACTCACGCACATGCTTTCAACCTATTGGGTCAGCCTAGGCCTCATGCACCCCGACACAGCACCCTATACAAGTGATGATACCTGTGCTACATCCCTTTCATCCTCGTTATCAATGCAGGGAAATTAAGCAATGTGTCTGATGCACAGGATGACTATATAAATTAACATGTACATGTGTAATACATTGTTGTTTTGCCATGTCACTTGTAGTGGTTACTGACAGATACTGTATGCTGATATTTGTAATAAGTAAACCACATTATTTTGTGTACCCTACATTGGATGATGTTGCAATGGCTGTATACTTACATAATGAAAGGTGTCTCATGGACCTGTTTATGTTTCAGTTTCAGGATTCTGTCGGAGACACCTATGGGTACACCACAACAATAAACCCATAAACATCAGAGCACAAGAAGGAATGTCAGTACAGAAGACAATTGTCTTCAGAAAGGTACAACAGTATAGGTGCATGGCTCCATAGGATCATATGTGTATAACAGGCTAACAAGGACAATGGCTTCATTCAGCCTACTCATGCATCCCTAATCTCTAAAGAGGTCTGGTACCCTTGATAAGTGTCAGCATGGTTTCAGGAGCTAACACATCTACAAGATGTGGTAAGGGAGATGAATCATCTACAATTTCTCTGTGTCCATTAGAAACATTTGTCCTACACAAGTTATCATTGTCTTGTTCTGCATCCCATTGTGTAACTTGCTCATGATGTGCCTTACAGTGGAAGTGTGCTTCACATGGGTGGTGAGCCTGTTACATATAGGGTGTAGTGTCTGGGTTACATACCTGCCTCTCTCCAGCATGTACTATTTATACCACAGTGAAGGTGTAGGTGTGTAGAACAGGTAATACATGTGTTAGTCCTTTCTTGGATATGCAGGAGGTACAAAGTGGGATCTGACACCGCCCTGTATGGTAGCCATTCACCTCCCCTCCAAAGCATGTAGGAGACAGAATACACATTTACGGCATTGACACAGTCTGCATAAGACATGTTATGTACACTATGTATTGGTTTACTATGGAACCTCTGTGGCTGTTACAGTTGTCAAATATGCCTGTGTAGTGACATAGCAAAGGTGCCATTGCACTCAATGATTGGTGTGATGACTACCAAATACAGTATGACAATGACAGTCTGGGATTTACATGCCATACCTTTCTGTATAGGTTCAACAAAATTAAATTAATTCCTACATCTTACCGGCCAGTGAATATCAAAGGCTAGATGACGCTCTGTGTCCATAAGTCCCTGACTAAGGCTCAACTGTTTGCGGTGTGCAAACAATATGAATTTTTCCAGGGGTGGATGACTTCCAAAGGATAGTATTGTGCATTCCTTGGCATTTACTATTTGTCAGTGGCTCTGACAACAACTGAATGTATGTGTCAGCCCATCCTGGATAACTGTTGGTTATGTGTGGGATTCAGTGACAGCTCCTAATTTGCAATCATCCGCAAATGTAGTCAGTCTGTGGCCGGTGACAGTGACCATGACTGCACAGAAGGGAAAGGCTTGGAGAGGTACTCCATGAATGATTTGTGAGGGAAGTCCACTACTGACTGACCTCATTGTAGCGGTAAACTACCCAATGCTATCTTCCCTGATAATGACTGTCAGACACTTGGTTATCCACCAACTGACATACTAGTTTGTAAATAACCTATGCAGTTTTTCAGTAATGTCTGATGGTCTAATATTGTCAAATGCCTTGTCAGGCTATGGTAGGTGGAGTGAGTCATATTCCCCTTATCCATTGCATAGTTTCACACTCAGTGAAGTCCACCGGTTAGGGAATGCATGATTTGCCCTTGAGGAAAACAAACTGCATTTAGTACAGTGTCTGTAGGTCTACGACATTGTTACTGATCATTTCCATGATAACTCATTTCATGGCTTTAACTATCAGATGACTGAGAGATCTGGGGATAGTGCTTGGCACTGCATGCTAGTTGTCCTGTGTGCAACTAAGGTACTTCCATCATGTTGTCCAAGAAAATAGTCATATAAGGTGTTTGTGTCTGTACAGAGCACTGGCAAACAATGGATGGGAAAGTAATATGTACACCCTGTGAAGGTAAGGTGTAGGAGGAGGTTTTACACAGGTATTCTGCAGTTGGACACTACTCAAGCAGTGTGTACTGAAAGGACACAATTACCTTGTGAAGAATTTGGAAAGCAGGGGAGTCCCTTGAATTGCTGGTGCCTGACTACTACTAATGCTGGTCTCACCACAACCACTCTGTTCTGTGATGTCATGCTCCTATACTTTTTCTCTCAGCAGAAGCAAAACATTAGTACCAAGCTCATGATGAGAAGCAGGACACAGCCTGTTTGTTCATCCACATAGATGTCCCACGTCATGCAAGGCTATGTAGGTTTGACATACTCTTTTCCAGGTAGATGCCTTAATTAGCAACCTGAGCAATCAGTTGAGTTTTGCATGTATTATGTCTTCTCTTCCAGGGTTGTTAGTATTTCATTAGGGTACTGACCAGGTGGTGATTAGGAGCACAGCTGCAGCGTCAAAATATAGTGCTCAATGTCTGGTGACATAGATGCCCAAAGTTTCTCAAACAAGCACCACAGTGGAGGTGATCCATGTTAGGTGACAATTTCACAGCAATTCATGCAGTCTGCCTTTCAACAGCTTAATAGTGGATATCTGCATGGCATGGTTTTGAGGCCTATTGCAGAGGAATGGCCACCTGTGGCCAAAGTGTGTCCACCTGCCACATGTCCTAGGTATGTCATACTGTGCATTTATTTACCCAGAACACATTTGTGTTCCCTCATCATGTCACATAACATCCAGTTTACTGTTTGGCAGCTTGACAGGCATTGTAGACTTGCAAGGCCAAAGTAATGACTGCAAAGCTGAACGGGTCCTCTATGCTTTTACTGACATCCACATCTTCACTGCAAGGAGTGCCTACAAACAGTGTGTTTCAGGCTGCCAACCCCAAGGGTGTAGCAGAATAACCTTAACTTTGCTATAGTTGGACAGTGTCACATTTGTAAGTATGCTATTGTGACCAAGCCTTATAACAGGATTATGGTTAATCCAAGGGCCACATGCCTGCTAAAGCATTGTAATCATTCAACCATGTAATGGCACACTGTTGGGCACTGTGTTATCTTAGAACACCTACATAAAGGTGACAACATGTTACATTTCAGCATCTGTCATGACACTGCCTAATGATAGCCTGCTGTGACATATACACAAGCAAAACTTTATTGTTAATGGCATTATCAATGACTGCTGAAGAGATGTGGAAAGTGTCCCCACCCCTCTACTCCTATGCCACACAAACAGAATGTGTGAGATATGTGACTATATTGCAAACCTTGATTCCATAGTGTCTCACAAACCAGTCAGTACATATGACAATGAGCATTTTGCCAACATGAACACTTCACCTACTGCTCCATCCACACCCATGTTACACACACCTGCATGTGTGTAGCTCCTTACCAGACACAGTCCCAAACAACAGACACCTCAGAAATCCATATGCAAGCTCAGTACACATAATCATACCTTGGGAGAACACACTACACATAATAGCTCATGCACCACTGTCTCATCAGTCATATACCTGAGGCAAAACACAAAATCAAACCTATTATTCATAAGTGATTACATCATGAGACACATTGATGTCCCTGTCACCAGGTTACATAATGGGAAAGTTCACAGTTAGCTGTCTGTGAGTTGACACGATACACCATAC
>NC_056725.1:1197042066-1197132066 GCF_019279795.1 Protopterus annectens | reverse complement strand
AGCTTGTGGGCAATGGTGAGTTGTAGGTAACTGAGGTAGTTGGGTAGTTCAAGCCAGTTGAGGGTGAGGAGGGAGTGGCACTGGTGGGATGAGTTTTTTGAATTGTTTGCAAATTTGGAGATCTTGTGGTAGCAGGATTCAAGTTTGGACTGAAGGCCAAGATGGAAATTGGTGAAAAGAGGGGTACCATACATAAGGGAGGGGAGTAGGAAGATGGATGCAAGAGTTTGATGGGTAGAGGGGCTTCGGAAGTGGTTTTGCCTGTAGAGGAAACCTAACTTTTGGTGGATTTTCTTGATTGTGGAGTGGATGTGGGTGTCAGATTTTAGTTCTTCATCAATAATGATGCCAAGAAGTTTGGTGTTGGGAACAATTTCAAGGAGGGGTTGTTTTGGCTCTGTATGGTGAATGTGGATTTGTCAATGGAGTTTTTGGTAGGGGAAAAAACATTAGTTTGGTTTTATTTGCATTTAGTGCCAGATGGTTAGACTGCATCCAAGTTTCTGTTTTGGAGAAGGCTAGTTGTTTTTTTGCTAGGAGCTCAGAGGGGAGAAGGCTGAGCAGATGATTGTTGAGTCATCTGCATATTGGATGACAGATGAATCTGGGATGGATTGGTGAAAGTTGTTAATGAATAGGTTGAAGAGAAGAGGACCAAGAACAGAACCTCGTGGGACACCTGTGGGTGTGATGAAGCAAAGGGGAGGTTGAGGTTTTCCATTGAACAGCTTGTTGGTGGTTGGACAAGTAGTATAAATCCAGGCAATGGTGGTGGGAGAGAGGTGTAGGGTGGATAGTTGGAATATAAGTAGGGTGTGTGAGCTGGTGTCAAAAGCCTTTGACAGATTTAGGAGTAGTGTGGATATGAACTTTCCTGAGTTGTGTTCGAGATTTATGGTTTCAAGAAAGGAAAGAAGGGCAGTCATGGTGCTGTGGCCAGGGCAGAAGCCATATTGGGTAGGGGAGAGGCGACTGTTTAGTGTAAGGTGTGCCATGAGTTGTGCTTGTATTGTTTTCTCTAGTATTTTAGAAAGAGGGGAAATGATGGAAATAGGCCTGAAGTTGGTGGTATCAGTATTTTTGCCACCTTTGTGGAGGGGGATGATGTAAGCATTGTGCCAGATAGAAGGGATGTATGATTCTTGTATGGATCTATTAATAAGAATAGAGATGGGATGGATAGGCAATGCTGTCTGCAGATTGTTTGAGGAAGGTGGGTGGAAGGTTGTTGGGTGCATTGCAACAGTGTTTGAGTTTGAGGAGTCTTTTTATAGTGCTTGTGGGGATGGGCTTGAGGCATAAGGATGTGGAGGAAGGTTGATGATTGGAGTGGTGGTTGGGGCAGGAGGGGGTGGTGGTGGAGGAGGGGAGTGGGAAGGAGGCTGATAGTTTAGCTATGCAGTCTATCAAGAATGAGTTGAACTGGCTGGCTGTTTCAAGGCTGGAGAGGTTGGGATCTGGGCAGGGTTTTCTTTGTTGCCAGGATTCATCCTGGATGAGATGGAGTCCCAGAATTTATTGGGATTTGTTGAGTGCAATGACTGGAGTTTGGAGTAGTGGGCTTTGTGGTCTTTAATTATTAGTTTTTTTGCGGAGTTTCATAGTTGCTTGTACTCTAGGAGGGTGTTAGGGCTTTTATGTTTTTGATATTGTTTCCATTTTTTGTCCCTTTGGTGCAAGGCTAGTTTAGTATCTTTTGATAACCATGGGCATGGATTGGTTTTGATGCATTTGGTTTGAGGGGGGGCTTGCTGATTGAGAAGGGTTAGGAATGAGTGGTTAAAGTAGGAAATAGCATCATCTAGAGGAAGGGTTTTTGGAGGGGACCAGTCAGTATGCTTTAAGTATTTGGAGAAAGTTAGACGGTTGAAAGAGGAGAAGTTGCAGGTTTGGATGTAGTGGTGTTTATGCAGTGGAGATGGAAGACAATCAGCAAAGGCTGGTAGGTGATCGCTGAGAGGATCAAGGAAATGTTCCAGCTTTGGTGATAAGGTTTGGGTGAATTGTTAGGATTCAGTCAATGATGGTACCAGAGGTACCATCTTTATTTGGTCTGGTTGGAGATTGTATTAGTTGGGAGAAGTTGTACAGGTTGATTATGTGGGATAGGGCTTCAGAGTTAATACCATTCCAGTTGATGTTGGTATCAAAGAGTATATAGGTTTCATTTTTTTATATTGGAGGAGAACCAGGACAGGATGTTTTCAAGAGTTTTGATATTATCACCAGGGGGAATATAAAGGGCAGTGATACATATGGATTTGTGGTTGTTTATTTTTAGTAAACCTATTATAATTTCAATGTTGGCAAAAGTTGGTATTTTATTGGAGTAGGGAGTTATGGTATGGGAGGTGGGGTAGATTAAGTAAGACATACAATGTATGGTAAGTTTCCATGTACTGTCCTGAGACTGCCTGGACTGCTGATAAACCATTGATGAGTTACAGCAGTTATAAGGGACCACTGCTGTGTTGGGGGTGGGGGAACAACACCGTATGCTATGCTGGGATGCATGATAGTCCAAATATCATGTAACCCTACTGTCTAACATCCCCCGTGACTGATATACCAGTAATCTGTTGCAGTAGGACTGCATGAATATTCCATGCATGAGGCCTACTGAATATTAAAGGAAACATGATAAATGTCCATGTGGGAGGTTCCCTCCAGCAAACATCTGGTATAGAAACTAGACAAAACACTCCCACAACCATGTAGTACTAACTTCACATACGAGGTTAATGTCCTTACAGTGAGTTATCCATCTACTATGCCTCCTACAGATAGGCAGCATATACAATCAAGCAGGGTCACACATTGCCCTGTATGCAAGGCACAGATCACCTCTGAGTAGTCTATATGCCACAAGCAACGATGACACTCATTGCAGATGATCCCCATTGAACACGTACTGAAGATTTGAAGTGCCCTTGTGATGCACCATACTGTTGTGTGCAATTGCCAGTACTGCTTAGAAAGGTAGATCGACAAATGGCCATTGCACTCAGATATTGGCATGCTGAGGGAAGAGTCCTTGGAGGTTATGAGTATGTCACTTACAGGTGACTGTGGCCTCAGCTATGCCATATGATTCCTGCCATACCACTGCAGAGACATGGTGATCTGAGGCACATTATGTGTAAACCAGTGTGGCCAGTTCTGTGTGCCCAGTTCTTACACCCCAGAGTTTGCAACTGATGTGCTACTTCCCAGGTACATAGGTATAACTGATATAAATGATACTACATATATATTTCCATGGAGTTTATGACCATTACTATGTCAACAGGCATGTTTTCACAATACCCTCTTGCAGGATAGTGAGATACCACAGAGACAAGTGCTCATAATTTGCAGGCATCAGCCAACATTGTCAGCCATAGTCAGTCAGAAGTAAATGGATTCCAAGCAGTAGAGGACCCAGGACTGCACTCTGTTGAGCACTGCTGCTTAAAGATCAGTTATTGGAGGTGATGTCCCTATGTTGCATATGCGTGCCATCAATGGGCCACTTAGTGACCCCTATAATGACAGTATCATGGATGCCTAAGTGAGTGCTTTGTAAATGTTGCCTGAAAAGGGGATATAGTCAGATGGCTTAGCTCAGTCTAGGGGGTTGTATGTCCTGATGTACCCTCATCCTGGTCCTTGGTGACTGCCTTGGAAATATCTACCACATGTAGCAGTCATGCTCCCCCCTGTCAAACATCCAAACTGCGTACAGTCAACTGTGTGTAGAACACATATATGTGTGCTGGTCGGCTCCATAATGATTGCCCCTATGAGCATACAGATATGGATACTTAGACAAAGAGGTGTATAGTTATGTTGGTCAATGGATGCACCACCTCAGTGCAAGGGTATAACAGTTGCTGTTGTCCATTCAGCTGGTGTGCAGCCAGTGGTATCAGTATGATTACAGTGGTTTCTCAATGGTGTTAGTAATCTTTGTCAGATCACATGTGAAGTGCAGCCTGGAATGTTACCATGTGCAATAGATGTTGTAGGCCAGTTACATACTGCTCTATAAATATGAACGGTATGGGACAGGTTGTAGGAATGTCATATGTCACATGTGGTGGGGACAAGGGAGTGCATTGATGCAGACAGTATGAGAGTACAGGTTAGGTATGATTACAGTCCCATCCTATGTGGCATCATGATGTATGAGGTCACCAACAATCTGGGCCTGTCATTTGAGGTCACACATGTAATTACACTGTGCGTTGTGGTTTTGCTTTGTGTGGGTGGCTACTTTTGTTACTTACCATGTCTATACAACATCACAACAACACTATGTGCTTCTTTTAACTGAGGAGGTAGTGCTTTCATGTTAGGAGGGCACCCTCACCACAACTGTCACACAGCACTGTCCACCTGTTATTGTACAGCCTGCTAATGGTAGTTTTGCACCGGTCATGTTTGTTGAGTCATGATAAGCCTATGTACCTCCCGTCATGTACAGATGAGTTCATGCAGCTGTAATGCTGCTGACATAATGCATGGATGTAGAGCTCTGCATACTTGCCAGTCCTATCTGAAGGAGGAGGTGCAATCATGCTATGTCAACCATCCCACAGGAGTTAATAAATGGCTTTCTTGACATATATGTCTGTATTGTCTGCAAGGGGGGGTACGTGCTGGTAGTTCTAAGGAGAATGATCTGTGGCCAGATCCCACCAGGGAGGACCTCACATTGGGGGGTTGTACTGGTCACCCATATTAGTAAACACATGATGAAATACATTGGTACCCATGTGGGGATGTCATGGCACTGCTGTAGGGCATTGTAGGTAAGGACCTAGACAATCCTTTGGGCAAGTGAGTCACAGCATGACTAAGCAACACAGTGTGCACATATTACACTTCCCTAACATGTTTCTCTGTGGTCTGTACAGACACCTTGCATGACTCTCTTCTTGCAACATGCTGGAAGTAACTGCAATATGTACTTGCACAGAGGACAACTAGCATGTAGTGCCAAGTGGTGAGTCATGTCACCTGAAATGCCATGATAGAAGTTAGCATGGATACGAGCACTAACACTGTTGTACACCTACTGACACGAGAAAACACTGTTACTTTTGCTCAAGGCCAGATCATGCCTACTGACTATAACTGGCAGAGCCCATTGACTGTTACACTATGCAATGGAAGTTGGACATAGGTCTCACTCCACCAACCATGGCCTGACAAGGTGTATGGCAATATTAGGCCAGCAGGCCTTGCTGGAAACTGTGTATGCCATGGATAGAGTGTTATGTCAACTGGTGGACAGGCAAGTGTCTGACAGTCATACTCTGGGAAGATAGCATTGGGAGAGCTACGTTGCAATGATGCCAGTCACCAGTGGGATTCACCATCCTCCATTACTGACACACTCAGTCTACCTATTCCCTCTCAGCAGTCACAACCATTGTCAGTGACCTCTGACTGAGTACATTAGCAGCTGATTGCATACGAGGAGCTGTCACAGAATCCCACATAGCATCAACAGTTATCCAGGATGGCCTAAGACACAGTCAGTTGTTCTCTGAGCCACTGACAAAGACTTAATGCCAACGACTGCATAATACTATTCTGTGGAAAATCATCCCCCCTGCAAAATATTGTGGTGTCTGCACACTGCATACAGTTGAGTCATTACACATGGAGTTACGGACAAAGAGAGTCTTTGACTTTCACTGGTCGGTAAGATGCTGGGATGCATTCACTGTTGTACAACCTATACTAACAGGTTTGGGATGTAAATCCCAGACTGTCACTGCTATACTGAATGTGGCAGTCATAACACCTATCATTGTGTGCAAGGGCACCCTTGCTATGTCACTACACAGGCATATTGTATAACTGTAGCAGCCACACAGGTTCCATGGTACATCAATACACAGTGTAGATAACAGTCAGTGTCACAATCATACATGTGTAGTCTCTCTTAAATGTTTCGGAGGGGATGTGTATGGCTCCATACAGGGAGCTGTCAGATTCCACTGTGTACCTCCTGCATATCCATGACAGGATTAACACGTCTCACCTGTTCTATATGCCTACAACATCACAGTGGTATACATAATGCATGCTGGAGAGACAGGTATGTAACACAGACAGCAAACCTTACATGAAACAGGCCATCCATGCATGTGAAGCACACATGTGCTGTGACACACATCATGTTCAGGTTACACAATGGGATGGGATGCAGAACAAGACAATCATAATTGGTGTCGGGCAACTGTCTGTACTGGACACAGAATATTTGTAGATGGGTCATCTCCATCACCATATTCTATGGGACCTGACAGTATCCCTGGCTGTATTCTACATGAACTACAGAGTGAACTGGCACCTCACCTGTATGCACTGCTCAATCACAGCCTCACCTCAGGCTTTGTCCCTACTGAATGTCGCACTGCTACAGTCATCCCTCTCCACAAAGGAGGAGCGACTACAGACCCGGGGAACTATCATCCCATTAGCCTGATGAGTCTAATATGCAAAGCTATGGAATGCATCATCATGGACCTAATAAATAAGGATATAGGGAATCTCCAAACTCTGGATCCTACACAATTTGGTTTTGTGAAGGGTAGATCATGCCTGCTAAACTTGGTTGACTTCTTTGAGTCAGTCACCAGAGCTGTGAATGAAGGTAAGGTGGTTCATACAGCCTACCTTGATCTGGCCAAGACCTTTGATACCATTCCCCATTCAGGAATCCTAGAAAAACTTACTAAGCTAGACATCAAACCTTATATCACTAGGTGAGTTGCAAACTGGCTCACCAATAGAACCCACAGTGTGAAAGTAGCTGACTCCAAGTCAGACTGCTGACCATTCACAAGTATAGTCCCACAGGGTTCGATCCTGGGTCCTCTCCTGTTTGGTATCTACCTCTCTGAAGTCCAGGCCAACACGAAGGGACTCTGGCTGACAAAGTTTGCAGATGATTGCAAGCTGGGAGCTATTATTAACTCCCCAAGTGATGTTGACATCCTACAGAAAGGCTTCAATGAGACCAATGACTGGTGTCAGAACAATGACCTTAAGCTCAATGCCAAAAAATGTGTCTTCATTACGTTTGGGGAAAAAACGGTTCCCTTGAATTACCACATTGATGGTAGTCCACTGAACACAGAAGGCGTTATAAGAAATCTGGGAACACAGGTTGACAGCAACCTCTCTTTTGACCACCACGTTGCTACTGCGGTCAGAAAGTCCTTCTAAAAGTCCTTCTATGTGGCATATCTCATTACTAAGCATTTTGCATCCAGGAAGAAAGAGATCATTGTCTCCCTCTACTCTTCCCTCATTAGGCCAATCATTGAGTACTATGCTCCATTTGGCATGTACCTCACTAGACACCTGCAGCAACTGCAGAGGCCACAAAAGTACCTCACTAAGAGGATCCTAGGCCTTAAACACTTGTCCTATATGGACAGACAAAAGACTCCAACTATTCTCTTTCTCATATCGCCTACTTAGAGGTGATCTCTGCTTGACTTACAAAGCCATGTCTGACCCAGCTCTGTTAGAAATGCTACATCTAAAGAAATCCCAATCCCTCTACACCACACACTCCAGAGACCTCACCTCATTGCCACAACCAACAGAACATGCTGGAGGGACAGGTTCATAACCCAGAGACTGCATGCTATGGAATAGACTTCCCATACATGCCAAGCAGAGCACGTCACTGACCCTCTTCAAGAGAAATCTCGATGAGTGGATGGGAAATAGAAAATGCACCCTGGGATCACTCCAGTGGCTCTACTCGACAGAGGCACTAGGAACTAAGGTTGGGTGGCATGATGCCAGGGTAATCCTATGGGCTAGGCTTGTAAAGGCACCAGGGCCATTAGCCTAGTACACACCTATGAACCTATGAGCCACAGCTTGTAGATGTGTTAGTTCCCAAAACCCTGGTGACACTTATCAAGAGTAGCAGACCTGTTCACAGATAAGGGATGCATGAGGACGCTGAATGCTGTCATTGTATTTGATAGCCTGTTATACACATATGAACCTATGGAGCCATACACTTCTAGTGCTATACATTGCTGAAGACATATTTCTGCTGTGCTGACATGCCATCCTGTGCTGCTTTATTGATGCTGTGTATGTCTAGGTTATCCCAACAGACTCCGGAAACAGAAACATAAACAGGTCCATGACACATCTGTCATTGTGTAGCTATACAATCATAGGTTCATAGGTTCCTAGGTAGGTACTAGGCTATTGGCCCTAGAGCCTATATAAGACTAGCAAAAAGTTCCCTGGCTTTTGCCACCCAAGAAAGGTATTTTCATGTGCCCCTGTCAAGCAGAGCCACAGAGGTGATCCCCGGGGTGAATTTCCTATTTCCCATCCAATTGTATAGATTCTTCTTAAAGAGGGCTAATGAGGGGCTTTGCTTGGCATGAATGGGTAGTCTATTCCAAAGTATGGGAAGTCTCTGGTACAGGATTCTATCCCTCCAGCATGTTCTGTTTATTATGGTGGCAAGGTTCAGGTCCCTGGAGCATGTGACACAGAGAGATTGGGGCTTCTTTAAATGTCGCATATCCAACAGAACTGTGTTTGACATGGCTTTGTAAGTTAGGCAGAGGTCGCCTCTGAGTAGGTTATAAGCAATGGAGTAGAGCTGGAGTATTTTGAGGTGGTCTGCATATGGCATCTGTTTGAGGCTGATAATCCTCTTAGTGAGGTATTTCTGTGGCCTTTCCAGTTGTTGCAGATGTCTTGCGAGGTACATGCCAAACAGGGCATTGTACTCAATGATTGATCTGATGAAGGATGAGTAGAGAGGAACAAGGACCTCTTTTTTTCTGGAAGAGAACCTTTTAGTGATGAGGTGTGCCATGTAGAAGGATTTCCTGACTACTGTGGTGATGTGATTGTCAAAGGAGAGACTAGTGTCCACCTGTGTCCCAAGATCTCTTATCACACTTTTGGTGTTAAGTAGGCTACTGCCTATGTGATAGTTCATTGGTACAGTGTTTTTCCCAAAGGGGATGATCATACACTTCTTGGCATTGAGCTTGAGGCCATGACTTTGACACCAAGCATCAGTCTCAGTGAGGCCCCTTTGTGCAATGTCCACATAATCTGGCAATTCTATTATGGCTCCCAGTTTGCATCATCTGTGAACTTTGTTAGCCAAAGACCCACTGTATTAACCTGGACTTCTGAGAAATAGGTGCCAAACAGGAGAGGACCCACTGTGGTACTCCACTTGTTACTGGTTTGAAGTTGGATTTGGAGTTGGTTACTTTCACTTGTGTGGGTTCTGTCAGTGAGCCAGTTGATCACCCATCTTGTGACATAGGAACTTATGCCCAGTCTAGAGAGTTTATCTATAATTCCAGAGTGGAGGATGGTGTCAAAAGCCTTGGCGAGGTCAAGGTAGGCTGTGTGCACCACCTTACCCTCGTCCATGGCTCTGGTGACTGATTCAAAGAAGTCAATCAGGTTTAGGAGGTACTTAATCCACTCAAAATCTGCTTTCTCTCTCTGCTGCTGTAGGACTCTGCAGAACACCCAGGTAGGCTCTTGCTGAGGTAATACAAGTGCAAAAACTGCGCAAACACGGGTTTTTAAACAGAAAGATGAAAGGGATAGAAGTAGCCCAAAATGGTCAATAAACTACAGTTTCTGAGCTGAAACCACTCCTCCAGCAACAGATTGGCTGTTCCAAAGCTCACCACTCTCAATGATGAACAGAGAAGCTTTCCTCTATCTTAGAAAGGTCTGGGCAACACAGGAACTTACAAACAGCCCAGAATTCAACAAAATCTGAAACCCAACTTTACTAGTTCTAGAAAGGTGGGAAACGAGTAGAGGGATAGGATTTGCTTGCATTTTTCATTTTTTTTTAAAGTTAAAGCAAAAACAGGAATAAAAACACTTTTAACACAGAAAACAAGCTATCGTACTTGAGTGTGTAGCCCTTTGCAGTTAAACAGATGAAAAACACTTAAAAATGATAATTTAAAGTGCAAAAGGTATAAGAATTCAAAAAACAGTTAAAATAAGTAGCAAAGTTAATAAAAACATTCAAAATAATGTGACTAGCAAAAAAAAGCAATACAAAGCAAAACAGAGGTACCTAAACCACTCAAAGTCTCCTTTTCTCTCTCTGCTGCTGTAGGACTCTGCAGGACATCCAGGTAGGCTCTTACTGAGGTAATACAAGCGCAAAAACCGCACAAACATGGGTTTTTAAACAGAAAGATGAAAGGGATAGAAATAGCCCAAAATGGCCAATAAAACTACAGTTTCTGAGCTGAAACCACTCCTCCAGTGACAGATAGACAGTTCCAAAGCTCACTACTCTCACTGATGAACAGAGAAGCTTCCCTCTACCTTCGAAAGGTCTAGGCAACACAAGAACTTATAAATAGCCCAGAATTCAGCAAAATCTGAAGACCGGACTTTACTAGTTCTAGAAAGGTGAGAAACGAGTTGAGGAATATGATTTTTTTTAAGTTAAAGCAAAAACAGGAATAAAACAATTTTAACACAGAAAACAAGCTATTTCACTTGAGTGTGCAGCCCTTTGCAGTTAAACAGATGAAAAACACTTTAAAATGATAATTTAAAGTGCAAACAGAATAAGAATTAAAAAAACTGTTCAAATAAGTAGGAAAGTTAATAAAAAAACAGTCGGAATAATGCGGGTAGCAAAAGCAAAACAGAGGTACTTAATCCACTCAAAGTCTCTAATTTTCTCTCTTTGCTGCTGTGAGACTCTGTAGGACACCCAGGCAGGCTCTTGCTAAGATAATACAAGTGCAAAAAAACATGCAAACACAGGTTTTTAAACAGAAAGATGAAATGGATAGAAATAGCCCAAAATGGCCAATAAAACTATATAAAAGAAGGCACACAAAAGTATGTGGAGTACTCATGATGAATGCCAGCATACTAATCTTCTTGATTTCTGCTATAACAAAACAGCAACATTTCCTGCTAATATACCCAACAGGAGCCATCATTGCCTTACTCTTCAAAAACTACACTGGCTTGAATTTCCCAATCTGTTATCACTCAGTCAGCTCACCACTGCCTACTCCATTATCCAGAAACCTGAAAACTGCCCTACACTCTCCAACCTAGTGCAACTAAATACCAAACCACGGACCCTTAGATCATCCGATAAACTTATATTCAGGGTAACAAAGTCCCATAATTACTTTGGTGACTCTCTTTTCTCCTTCAAAGTAGCCAAACAGCAGAACCTATTACCCTAGAAAATCTTAAAAAACGCAGATCATCATAGCTTTAAACAACTCCTAAAGGAATACTTTACTCAACAATGGCTATGCTCCTGTAATACTCCTGGCTAGTTTTTCATGCCATCAATCAAATGTTTTCTTTTCTGCTATATTCTCCTTGTCTTGCTTCTACCAAATGAAAGGACCGCATTGTTTTTTTATATATCTAATCAGTTTCATATTACTGTTCATAGTAAGGCTGAAGAAATGTAATGTTTTTCTGTTTTACATTCCCTTTTTGTAAATTGCGATTGCTGACAATTGTCAAACATTTTGTATATTGTTTGTAAATCTTTTTAAAATTTTTTTGAAATCTTTTTGCACTATTGTTATAGAGCTTTTCTTCCCGGGTCTCCACTGAAAATGGGCTACTTGCCCAGCTGGACTCTACCCAGTTAACAAATGCAAATAAATAAATAAATACATAAATATAGTATCTGTTGTTAACCACTACAAGTGGCATGGCAAAACAACACCCAATACACAAGTGCATGTTAACTAATATAGTCACCCTGTGCATCAGACACATAGCTTCATTTCCCTGCATCGATGGCGAGGATGACAGGGATGTGGCACCGCTATCATCACTTGCACAGAGTGTTGTGTGGGTGTGCAGGAGGCCTTGGTTGACCCAAAAGGTTGACAGCATGTGTGTCAGTCAGGAAGGGAAGCAGGTAAGATGGACCATGGAAAGGTGCCATGTGTGTCTGTAGGTGACGTGCATTTGACAGTGGTGTGTGAGTGTGTGCATGTACACCATCGAGCTCAGTGCTAGCCTTACATGTGTGTATGTTGGACAGCTTTGCAACGTACATGGTAGAGCTGACAGTTCACCATCTCCAGCCCCGAACATGGGAAATTACTCTGCCAGGAATTTCATAGGCATCTCCATGCCAAGGTCAGAGGCAGTGCTAGTACCTAATGCCCAGGACCATGAGCCCATGACCTTCCACTTCGTGGTGAAGACAGCACACTCCCCTCTGTACTGCTGAATGTACTGCCACTACAGGAGTGTGATTGTGTATGGCCATGTGGACTCTCAGAAGATGGGGTTGCTGACCTACATCCATGAATCCAATGCTCAACTCCAACCATACATTCCAGCACAGACAATGTGCAGTCCAAAACTGATACTGTCTCACCCCTTCTGTCCACTGCATCAGTGAGCTGATCCAGGGTGTCCCAAGTGCAGTGGAGGCAGTCACTGATGTCAGACTGTCCAGCATCCATAACCCTAAGCATATGTCTGGTGTTCCATTCAGAACGTGCCTGTCCCTCCATGACGGCCAGAAACATGCATCACTGAGTGTCCCGTGATGTGACACCTACAACAGGTGATGGACAGACAGCAGGCCTCCTAAAAGCACCCCTGTCAATCCGCCTGTATGGGACCTTGCCAGCTTTCTGACTATGGTCACTGTTTACACTCACTGGAGCCATAATTTCCACACTTTCCTCTTCAATATCCCTACCCTCTGACTGTCCAATATCTCTGTCTTCCAGGGTCTGGGTATGTGTGAGCATATTGACTATGTGGAGTGACAATGAGGGCAGAAGAGGGATGTCAACCTCTGGGACAGATTCATCCCTGAAACCCCCACCTGTGCCACATTGTGGTCACTGTTATCATGGAAACACTGACATCAGCTTGTGTAGGGGACAGAGACCAACCACCTGGTCACTTGTGATAAAAAAGGAAAAGCAGTACATTAATACCTGCACTATTATGCACTGCAGTACTATGTTGTGATATATGTAAGGCTCTATACACTGTCATCACTATGGCAAACCTGTTGAAAACCCAACCTCATATAGTAGGACATGAGGACAGTACTCTTCCCATTAACAGCTGTAGTTACTTGAAAACAACATCTCATTGCATTGCAGTCTCATCAGCAACAGTGAGGCACACTGTTGACATTTGTGTAAACTCTGCACAGTTGACACATATGATGCTCTGTAGTGTTCTGACAATACAGTCACATCTATCATTGTGGTCACACCTACAAGGAATATGTATGAGTCCCATATGTGTATAGTCAGAATATATGTGTGCAGTTGGCAATCATGCCAAGTACCACAATGCAGGTAGCAGCCCTGGGATGACAGTCTGGGGATGACACTGCTGTAAACCTACATCTATAAGAAAACAGTGTCATGCTTACCAGGTGCAGGACCACAGACTTGGCCAATAGTTGATGGACCTGTGAAAGGTTGAAGGAGAAGTAATGTCAGTACCAACGCATGTTCCACTACCACAAGGTACTACATCCATATATCTCACATTTACAGTAGTTACTGTGTTAATTGTTATATTGGTCAAAATTTGAGCATGACAGTCAAACTGCAGTGAAACCCTTCCCTCCAGAGTAGACAGACCTGACACCCACGTATGACTATGTATGCCTTGACACACTGAATGCTACAGTATTGCAATGCTGATCAAACTAAGCTTACCTACACTTTCCTCTGCCATGGACACTGTGGCACATCCACATCCATGATGTAGGGTATGGTGGATGCCTGGAAGCTGTTGTGTGGGCCTAGATTTGCCAGGAATTCCTCAGTGGCTGAAAGAGGTTGTTCTGCTGCAGGCCCTCCTCCAGTAGCACCATGATCCCTGGTTACATCTGCTGCTCTTCCGCATGTGGCATTGATCATGTCTATTGTGCAGTGTTGAACCTGCTCATATGTCCTGTTCTGATGACCAATGGCATTGACATCACAGACAAAATCAGCCCACAATGCCTCCCGCTGTTACATGTTGTGCCTCCCCATGGACAGTAGGAGTTCATGGTGTTGATGGAACCCTTCCAGTATTATCTCATTTTTTGCATCCATGAAAGCTGCATGCCTCTTGCATACATGTTCCCTGAAAAACAACAACATGGGAACAGATGTTAGGATCACATACATGGAAGTACACTATATAGAGATACAGCAAGGTCAGAATGGTTGGCAATATCCACTCCTTGATCGCACATGCCATATTCCACAGTGTCCGAACATACTAAGTGTGTGGATACAACTAGGATACTGGAAATAGTCAGGTATTCCCATGTGTGCCATGACAGATACTGCTGTATGTACATACAGCCGACACTGGAGTGTATTGTAGTGTATTCAAGGGGAAACCCTCCTGATAATATATCAAACCAATTGTGCCAAACAAATAGCAGTGTACTCTTACAACCACTGTAAAGGGAGTGTTCCACGAGTGCAGTGTGCCACTTGACAGTATACATTCCACACAATGTCTTGCACATCCTCTGCATGTGTAACAAATCCGGCAATCATTAACATGTCACTATCACAGTTCTAAGAAAGGCTTAATGCTGTAATCCCTATTCCCCATAAGTATAGTCAGACATCTGCATCCTGATGTAAACAAGATGATTACATACCTGACAGAGTGCAGTACTCCTCTGCTGATATGTGCTGATAGGCAATACTTTGCATACACATGGTCTGTGTGAGGAAAGTCTCATACAGAATGGCTCCCCATAGCCAGCTGCTTGCCTTTTTAACATGCTTCTCATCAGCAGGTGATTGCCTCTTAATCAATCTGTGGTTCTGAAATGCTAATTGCAGCCAACACAGCTGATTTGCACCACCATCAGCCAATCACATGCAACCACAATACAATATATAAGGCCTTCCTGTAGATAAGGGGCCCTTTCTGATATGTTGTGCTGGACATTAGTGTGGTGAGGTGACTACTTCATCACAGAGGGTAGGTCTGTAGCAGCAACTTTACATAGAGATGTGTGTGCTACTGGCTGCAGCTGCTACTGCAGATATTAGGGATTGGCAGAGAGTGTGTACACTTTGGAGGACAACAAGCTGTAGGAGTGATTGTGACACCTGTGTCAGCGTTGTTGTGGAGGCAGAGCCAGAGTGAGGCTACCCTTTCCAGTCCAGTTAAGGTATGTGTTTATGGTAAGTATGTTAGGCAATGGTATCACTAACAGAGTACTAGGCCACATGTTTGTTGTGTTCTTGAGCAACATGGGGGATAAATATAATAATATGTCCACCATCTGGGCGACTGTCAGGCCATATGTTAATGTTTGGTAGTAATTTGGAACATGTATGAGGGCAATGCATGTTACAAGCAGGTATTTCAAATGTGCATGTTAGGTGTGCAGCTGTGCTAATTGGCACTGTGAGTTTTATAAGATTAGTACCCCTCATTCGCAGTACCTGAGCTGAATTTCTCTGTAAATGCATATTAATGCATGATGTGACACTTTATGCATTTATACTTTTGCTATAGGGATATGTGAAGTCTGTTTCTATCTGTAGGCATATGACTTCCATCAGTGAAATGTAGACAGTTCATTTGATATGCATTCTGTGGATAAAGAGTTCATAACTCAGTCATTATTTGCTGGTCTCACAATACTATAATTCCACTGCTACACACCACTGGATTTGAGCCCAGGACTGTGTGTGGCAAAATGTACTGCTTGCAAGGCATTTAACAGACTGAGTTACTAATTCCCTGCTGTAGCAGGTGCATTTTCAAGATAAATGTGCACACATACAGGCTGTGACAAAGATTTTCTACATCCATCAGTATGTGCATGGCTTTATATGGATGTATTTCTGCACCAGAGGTCCCATTTGAACATGTATTTTTTGCCATGAAGGCCTTAGCAGGTGTCTTTCTACATGTTGCTGATAAAAGGGCACATTTACTTGCTTTCACAGGCCTCACAAGGAAGCAGGATAACTCACATCCCCACCAATGGGACTGTCAGCACTGCTCCGTAACTGTCCCAGGGGTGGCAGTGGTGGAGGCTGGGCACTGGGATGAGGCTGCCCCACCAGGTTGACCAGCATGTCCTCAATGTAGCACAGGCCATGGTCAAAACCACAGTAGACTATCCTGTGCACAAAAAACATCAGGTCAGCCTGGGTGACAACTCCCCCTCCATCACCACTCCCAGAGGGGGGCCCATTCCTGTCCCATGATGCAGTACTACCCAACACTGCAGGTAGTGTAGTGGCAGCAGAGGGGGCACCACCAGTCTGGGTCCCAGATATCAGGCAAGGTAGGTGGATCAGCTGGAACTGACCAACCTTGATGTGCTGTGGTAAATGAGGTATAGCAAGAAGTTAAGGTTAGTAATAACCAAACCCTTGTTAGTATTAACAGAATGGAACATCATATTTATTAATCCAAATACATATTAATGTATATTATGTGTAACACAACATTAAGTAGCATAACAATCAGTATGTTAACAGCATGCCAGTAAGAATTAAACCATAAGGCCAACAAAACAGTTAGTTTAACAAAATATCTTAATATTGAACCATAATATAACATAGCAACAATAAATCACATTTTACCAAAATATAGTTAGTTTAACAAAATATGTTAATATTAAATCATAATAATAGATAACAATAACAAATAAATGAAGATAAGGAGTGGGGAAAAAGAGAGAGAGAAACATTCCATTACTGACAATGCAGACTATATCCATGAAAACACTGATGATAAATATTCTACAGGTGAGTAGTATCAGTTTTGAGTACGGTGACTACAGTTCTCCTATAGCTGATGTAGCACATACATACCTCTCAAGCTGTTAGCATGGGTCAGTATGGGCCAAGCAATAACAAATGCAGGTAGACAACTACACAGAACAGTTTCACATAATATGGACTTGTATAACTACCAAGGTGTTCTGTAAACGGATTTGGTAATATATTGCATTCCAGTTAATCATTGTTCTGGTAATCCTGTGACAGACAGATTAGGCAGTTTTAATTACATTACTAGAAATCATGACACTTGAGAGGCATTTTTGTGTACAGTACATAAACTAGACATCCATCATGCCTTAGTTGGCAGATATGGGAATAGAACCCAATAACTGCGACTGCAGGGGACATCTGCAAATAATGTAACAATTGACTTCAGCAACTTAGTACAGACATGCAAGGAATACAGCTGTACTGCATTTATTAAAACAGATTTCTTTAGGAATCAACAATGCTGCTTAACACTTTATTGGTATTGCTGATAAGTGTGTGTGTGAAATGTAAACACAATCATATCTGCTTATAACATGTGCTACTTCAACCATTGTTCCTGGAGTGGGAGGGAATGAGAGCATTATGTGGCTGAATTCATTTTGCATTCTAGGACTATTACACTGTTATACTTGACTGCTGTGACAGTAGAATACATATGCATAGAATACAGCCGTACTGCATTTATTAAAACAGATTTCTTTAGGAATCAACAATGCTGCTTAACACTTTATTGGTATTGGTGATAAATGTCTGTGAAGTCCACATACAATATCTGCCTGTAGAGTGGGCCTCCTCATCCGTATACCTTTATTACCTGGAGTAGGAGGAACAGAGAGCATTATGAGACTGGAATTGGCCTGGAGACAGTGTTACACTTGACTGAAGCAACCTTACCATAGACAAGCAATGCATACAGCTCTGCCACAATGGTTATGACAACACAATCCTGCTGTACACGATTTTGCTTACTGTTATTGGTATTGTTTATTATTTATTGCAATACTGTTCTAATTGCCCATTTATTGCACTACAGTTTTTATTTTGGATACTTTATTGCAGTAAATGCTTTACTCTTTCTTGCTTATTGCACTACAGTTAGCATAATAAATCTGTACTTACCACACTCATGGTGCAACTTGACCAGCAGCCTGGCATGGGATTCAACATTGTGCGCCCTCTCAGCTGCTGCTGTTGGAAAAGAAGCACTTCATTATGCATACCAATTTTGCAGATATTCAGCTTGAAGTTTGATAAAACAGTGGAAAACATACTTACATATTTGTGGGGCCAAGGTGTCCAAGGTTCCCTTCCTTCTCCTCTTCAGGTCATCATAATGGTAATGACACTGCTCAC
This sequence comes from Protopterus annectens, assembly GCF_019279795.1. Lineage (NCBI taxonomy): Eukaryota > Metazoa > Chordata > Ceratodontiformes > Protopteridae > Protopterus > Protopterus annectens. Next base: position 1,197,113,890 of record NC_056725.1, on the reverse strand, counting down.
CAGTGTTGTGGATGCCAGTGGCATTGGTAAGTTCCATGGCCAACTGGTTCCAAGCCTCCGCCTTACATTCTGAGCCCTGAAAACTGCCCTGCATCAGCCTGGGTTCCTTCCAAGGGGGCTAGTCCTCCTGGTGATACATTCTTTCACCACAGACTGAGACTACACTTCCCAAAATGCCATGCGTTGTACGTACGCCTAATCTTGTTTTTTTCATTGCTACAATTGTATTCATTCAATCGTATTATTTTGTGGATTGTATTAGTTTTATTGTGAGTGAGTTTTTTTTAAAATATAGCATCTAGGTTGTAGGTGGCGGAACTATGACTGACGAGCAAGAAATAATGTGCAAACTGGAAAGCATAAAGGAAATAAGAAATAAAACACTACAGATGGAAAAAATTAAAGCCTGCCTTAAAGCAGAATTTGAAATCTTGGAGTCTGAAGAGAGGCATTTAAAAGAATACAAGCAGGAAATGGACCTCTTGCTGCAGGAGAAGATGGCCCATGTAGCTGAGACTGATCCATGCTGACATCAATGTGATGGAAAATACAATCAAGCAATCAGAAAATGATCTAAACAAATTGTTAGAGTCAACCCGGTGCCTTCATGAGGAGTACAAGCCCTTGAAGGAACACGTGGATGCCCTACGAATGACCTTGGGATTGCAGAGGCTACCGGATCTGTGTGAGGAGGAAGAAAAACTTTCTCTCGAGATTTGTCGACTGCTTTCTTTCAGCTACTTTGAGAAACAGAAAGCTGAGTGGCAGACAGAGCCACAGGAACCTCCTATTCCAGAGTCGCTTGCTGCAGCTGCAGCTGCTGCACAGCAGCTACAGGTGGCGCGAAAACAAGACACACGACAAACAGCCACGTTTCGACAACAGCCTCCACCAATGAAGGCTTGTCTGTCATGTCACCAACAAATCCATCGTAATGCACCCATCTGTCCTCTTTGCAAAGCAAAAAGCCGATCTCGTAATCCCAAGAAGCCAAAGCGGAAGCAGGATGAATGAAGTGAGGATGAGGGTGTCAAAAGAATGCTCCAAACACTTTACTGGAACTTTTTTCCATGGCCAGTATTATTACATTCGAAACTAAAGTATTACTTACCCAGTGTTTTGTATTTAATGTGGTGTAAGCACAGCATCCCAAGTCCTTGAAGGAGGCATTGCTGTATCTCATGGTGTAATTCACATTCCCTCCATCCAAGGTGCTCTCATCAGTGGAAATAACATGTTAAGTTAGTGCCTCCTGACTTGAGTTTTTCTAGCATGGATGGAAGTTGGTTGGTTACATATGTATTTAATTTTTGTATCATTAAAGCAGCTGCCCATCTAAAGAGTGGAGTCCAGATCAAAAGCCTTTTGTTAATCATTATATCACAGGCTATACAGTGGGTGCCTAATACAAGATGCCGTGATTACTGAGATGGTATCATATAGCAGTGCATTGTTGCAGCACAGCTGATTTTGGAAGTGTTCATTTACTAAGAAATATTCAGATTGTCCATGAAAAGTTCCATAACAATTTCATTATCATCTTAATGGCACTTTGTGTCATGAATATTTGTGGGTTGCAGTCTCTAGTTGTATGTACAAGTAACTTAAATGTAATTTCACATGGTACTGTCTTATTTTTAACACACACATGCACATATCCGTACTTTACAATTTAAGGCAGTAGAAGTGTTTTAAGGAGACATATTATTATTTTTTTTTTTATAATAGCAGCACAAATAAGACACTTGAAGACCTGACCAACAGTGAAGTAGCTGTTTACTAAGATACTACAGTGCCTCTAATTATCTCCAATTTTCTTGTTTTTTGGGAGAAGATTTTTATTGGTGCTGTTAAACCTAAAATGTTTTTCAGATTCAGAAACTGAGTGGAATTTGTAAGTAGACTTGAAGGTTGTGATGTAAAGGCATAACTTGAAGTGTTTCTTTATTAAGATGTAATGAATGTCACTGTTAGGCAATTAAAATGCACATTTGCTGTGCTTGCATATAGTGGATGATTCTGAAAGAACATCCGCTGAATGCCTTGTAACAAGGGTTGCTGTTTGTGTCGTGCCACTTACCAGCCTAGTGTAAATTATAATGTAATTGCCATCATCATTAATGAGGCTGTTTGAAGCCTCAATGAGGTAGTAGTGTGTATAACTGAATAACGTGACATACAGCATTTTTACTTCTCTTTATGATACAGATTGAGGTCCTTGCTGTGCACATCTTTTCAGGAAGGCCATGAAGGACAACTTTGAACAAATGTTTTTTCTTTGTCATTTCCCTTGGTGGTAAACAGATTTTATGTTCATAATTTTTTTACCAGGAGTTCAACAAAGAACCTGAACTCCTGAACACCCCATCTCTGCACCCAAAAGCATGCATCCTCTCCACACTGCCTGGCATATCCATAGATAATCAGAATCCAGAGAATGGTGCAGAATTCCTGCCTATTGTGCTTAATATAGGCTGTTTTCCCACCCTTATACATCATGGAGCAACATTCAAAAATGTGTAGCATTGTTTAGCAGTGCTCAAACCAGCTAAACAGATCTAAGTAGTGGAACAACTTGCACAACCAAGGTTTTAGCTAAGCTTAGCACTGTGCAAACAGCAGTAGCCTTTAGCATGTTTAAGCAGTGCTCAGCACAGTGCAGAGGTGACATTTTCACAAATTTGTCTTTAAAATTAAACACATATAGTAAATTAAATTACAGACATCTTATGACCGCTACAGACTTGAACCCAGGACCTACTAGGCATTAGGCTGTAACTATACCCATTTAGCAACTTAGCTATTATGAAAACTAGTATACCTTCACATATACTAGTGGACTATCTGTTAGCGTTGCTGAGCACCACTCTGTGCTGTGCAAACATGCTTAAATAGACCCAGAAATAAATAATTAATTACTTAATCCAGTTTCTATTTTTAGATGTCTGTTAGCTGTTGGCTATGTATGTATGAGTGCAGCTCAGCTCTGTGATGCTCCGCTTCATGCCGTGCAAACTGCAATTTAAAAAAAAATTAATTATGATTATTAATTACATCTGGTTTCTATTTTTAGATGTGTAGCAGGTGTCAGCTGTATGTGAGCACAGCCTGGCATTGTTGCACTCTGTACCATGCAAACATACAGAGAGTAAAAAAAATAATTCATAAAAATAAAATATTACACATTTGAAACAATTCACAGCATTTCAACAGTAGCAGGGAGCATTACAGGGAGCCTCGCCTTGTACATGACATCTGACCAGGCATCCACAACCATGGATAGCTATTATACTTCTCCAAATGCTGATTCAATATCCCTGTTCCTATGCTCTCTCTTGGCAGTGCAGAATGATTAATATGCATGGTGTGCTGCCAAGGGGGAACTGTGGTCATCTACATGGATACATTCTGTGTAGGCTCTACATGGTGGCTACACAGATTTTATTAAATCCTGGGTGTAAAAAAAAGCAACCCCTATTCTGGGCACATCTCCCATTTCCTAGTACATAGCTGGTTAGGAGGAGCTACATATTCATCAGAATAGAGGGCAAACAAACAAGAGGGAAGGAGTGATTGGACATGTGTTAGATTTGGAAATTTTGTTAGAGAAGAGATTATTTGGAGACGATTTGACTGTAGTGGAAGGAGATGCTAAACAGGTCGATGATGTGAAAACTACTACCCTGCAGTCAGGATGGCTGCCAGATGACATTTTATGTAAAATGTTGCAACAGGAGAAACTGGAGGAAGATTCTGTTGTGTACAGGAAACAGCTGATGTATCAAGTAGAAGGAGATAATGAAGTTAGATGTGTGAGGGAGCAAAGACCTGAAGGGGGGCAAAGGAAACACCTCAGAGAAAAGAACATCTGCAGCTGTAACAGCTGAAGCAGCATTACTGAAGAAAAGTGAACAGGAAAGAAAAAAATGGAGTTCCTAAATGAAAAAAAAATTACATTGTAAGAATGAAGTCAAATTTAAATAAGCCATTAGCTAGATATGATGTATGGGGCAGTGTTGTTACATCATTGTGAATAAAGGATACAGAACTAAGAGTCTTTATAAGATTAGAGAAAAAAACATCTTTTTTTGACTTAATTTTTGAAACAGTGACTGTAATGGAAACATTTGGAAGGGTGTGTGAAAAGAAAGCAAACATGCTTTTCTTTGGTAATAAATTAATGTTGAACTCCCAAAATGTTTCTTTAAGGATAAAAAAAATTAATATTCAATTTGGAACTGATTCTTTAAAACATTACTTAAAGAAATTTTGTGACAATATTATTCATATTGTGAAAGTGAAAAATAACACAGATGTGTGGACTGGAGGGTGGGAATTTATGGTTGCCTTGAAAAACGAAAGAAGTAAAAATTCAACATATACCTGGCAGTTTTTGTTGTGATAATTAAGGCTTTTTTCTACTGTGGAGAAGAGGGACATTTAAATAAATAATCTAAAAAAAGGAAGTGTACGTAGTGTGAAGAAAGAGGTGACACTGTTTAAAACTGTATAGCAAAATGTGATAAATGTAGAAAAAAGAAAGAAAGTAGGGGAAGTGATTGAAAATGAAAGAAGAAAAACAAAGTTTAGACACACATTGGTACGGAATAAGTTCAAACATTATAGATAGAAAGTAGTAATGAAGGGGATAGTTTAAGATGGCAACATGAAAGAAAAAATTCAGTTGGCAAAAAGGACAGAGACTGAAAAAGAAAGATTAAACTAATAGGTTCTTAGGTTCATAGGAGGTTACTAGGCGAATGGCCCTAGGGTCTTTACAAGCCTAGACATGTAATAACCTGAGTACCCTTATTGACCACAGTTAGATGGTAGTTGTTAGCAGAGTGCTTATGGGATTAGCACCAATTGCCCCTGTCCATGAGGGACATAGGTGCCACCTCTGGAGTGAATTTACATCACCCATCCAGTTGTCAAGGTTGCGCTTGAATAGGGTCATTGAGGAGCTCTGCTTGACATGGTGTGGGAGCTTATTCCAGAGGAGCTGCAATTGCTGGGAAATATACCTGTCTCTTCAGCATGTTCTGTTAATATCACAGGCTAGGTTGAGATCACTGGAGTGAGTTATTCTTGTCCCATTTGATTTGCGGATTTGCAGCATTCCCATAAGAGCAGGGTCCGAGATGGCTCTGTAGGCCAGGCACAGGTCACCTTTTAGCTGTCTGTATGATACAGAGTACAGTGACAGGGCTTTCAGTCTTTCCATGTATGTCATATTTTGGAGGCCCTGGATTCTCTTGGTTAGAAACCTCTGTGGTCTCAACAGTTGCTGCAGATGTCTGGTGAGGTACATACAGAAGGGAGCATTATCCTCAATTAGTAGTCTCACAGGGGCTGAGTACTGCAGAGCTATAACCGCCCTGGTCTTGTATGTGATGCTGTTATTTATGAGATGTGCAATGTACAATGCTTTTCTTACCACTATGGACACATGGTGATGGAAGTTTAGATTGCTTTCAACCTGTGTTCCCAAATCTTGCACCACTGAGTTTGAGCTTAGAGGAGTGCTATCTATATCATAATTAGCAGGGGCTACTTCTTTGCCAAAGGGGATAATGAGGTATTTTTTTGCATTAAGTTTTGTCTGTGAGTTTGGCACCAGTCATTTGTCTGTGTCAGCCCTTTTTGTAATATGTTAACATTGTTGGTGGACTCTGTGATTGTGCCCAGTTTACAGTCATCGGCAAACATGGTAAGCTACAGGCCATCTAGCTTTGAGTGGACTTCAGAGAAATAGATTCTAAACAGTACAGGGTCCAGCACAGATTCTTGTGGTATCCACTGGTAACTGAGCTACTGGTGGAGGTGCAGTTCCCAGCTTTGACAGTGTGTATCCTGTTGGTGACCCAGTTTGTCATCCATCTGGTAAGTATGGATTAATTCCCAGCTAGGAGATTTTCTCTATGATACTTGAACTGTATTTTGCTTAATTGCTTCTTCATTTTGTTGTTTTTACTGCTGTGACTGTTTTTCTTTCTGCACTTTGAATTTCTAGTACATCTGTATTTCATAGCATAGGCTAGATTCAGATTTGCTGAATCTAGGCTCTATGGTACTACTTGAGCATTAAAACCAGCCATCATACATTAAGAAAGCCCTTTTGCACCCTTGTGGCAGAAGTGTGTAGCCCAGGACCCATCTGAGTTGGGGATTGCTGGAAAAAAGGCTCAGTTTTGGGCTTTCCCAGGGAGCATATCAACAACCTTCTTCCCACCCTGGATGGGTATGGCCTTACTTTCCCAGCGGCTCTGTCTGTCATGTGGGCCACTAACAGTATCTGGGTTGGCTGTGCTGAGTTCAGGGGTTTATCCCTGCATGCCACCAGAGTTGCCTTAACTAGAAGTATATTGGGCAAAGATACTTTGGAAGTTTTGGGACAGAGCACTGTTCAGGTATAGTGGTATTATTTAATCAAGATAGTGCTGCAATGTTAGATCATGTTCTTGCAATAGTGGAGAGAGTGTCTATAGTATATATTAAAATAGGGGTTTACCCATTTGAATTATAATATTATATGCATACATAGATGCTAAAACAGAGAGGACTTGTTTGAAAAAATATGGGAAAAATTGTTATAGGTCACTCAAATTGTAATAAAGTAAAAAAAAGAAAGGTAAAAGACTTTAAGAAATTGAATTGATAGATGTTATGAAGGTCTGGCAGTTAGACATAGGCTATATTACTGGATTTATATATGCAAGACCAAATTGTGCGAACATAATTAGATTATGTGATGTTTTCAGATACATAGGATCATAGGATCATAGGAGATTACTAGGATATCGACCTGGAGGTCATTTTAAGCCTAGGCATTTCAACCCAATTTAATACTGTAGAAGTACTTCTCAATACCCAGGATTACATTTAGTGATGACGGCCCATGTCAGGAGTGTTGTGGGCACTATCCTCACTAAGAATTTATGGTGCCCAATTCACTCGTCCAGGTTCCTGTTGAACAGTCTCATAGAGGTGCTCTGTTTCACATAAATTAGTAGCCAGTTCCAAAGACATGCAGTTGCTGGGAGATAAATCTGTCCCTCCAGCATGTCCTATTTAAGTCATAGGCTATATTTAAGTCCCTGGAATGGGTAGCCCTAGATCCGTTTGATTTACAAATATGCAAGTTCATTAGATTTGGGTCTTGGATTGCTCTATAGGCCAGGCATGAGTCTCCCATAAGAAGTCTATATGATACTGATTATAGTGACAGGGACTTTAGTTGGTCCACATAAGGCACATGCTGGAGGCCCTTGATCTTCATTAGAAACCTCTGAGGTCTCTCTAATTGCTACAGGTGCTTAGTATGGTACATACTGAATGGGGCATTATACTAAATTATGGACCGGATAAGTGCTGAGTATAGGGGGTTATAACTTCTTTTACTCTTGTGATGATGCCTTTGTTAATCAAGTGAGCTATGTGGAAAGCTTTCCTTACAACCGTAGACACAGGGTGGTTGAAGTTAAGGCCACGGTCAACCTGTGATTCCAGTTTCTTAGCACTTCATGGGTACTTAGAATATTGTTGTTAATTTGATAATGTAAAGGGACATTGTTTGTGCTGAAGTGAATGATGATACATCTCTTTGCATTCAGTTTGAGACCATGACTAATACTCCAGTCGCTGGTCTGGGTGAGACCCTCCTGGAGGATACTGACATCATTTGGGGATTCAATTATTGCACTTCTGAGAAGTATATATAAAACAGTAGGGTCACAGCACTGACCCCTGTGGCACCCCACTTGTAATAGGTCTGCTGGTTGATGTGGAATCACCCACTTTGATAGTGTGTGTCCAGTGTGTGTCCAGTTTGTGAGCCAGTTGGCAACCTATCTTACAACAAAGGGGTTCACATTCAGTTTGCTAAGATTATCTGTAATGCCTGAATGTGGGATTATGTTGAAATCCTTTGCGAAGTTGAGGTATGCTGTGTGCACAGATTTGCCCTTATCAATGGCCTTGGTCATACTTTCAAAGAAATCCACCAGATTTAACAGGCAGAATGTGACCTTCATGAAGCTGAATTGGATAGGATCCAGGGTGTGGAGGTCACCTATGTCTTTATTTATGAGGTCCATAATGACACGTTCCAATGCCTTACAGATGAGGCTGGTCAGGCTTATGAGTCTGTAATTCCCTGGGTTTGTTGCTAGGACACCTTTGTGGAGGGGAATAACTGTAGCTATTGTCCATTCTGCAGGCACAAAGCCTGTGGTTAGGCTATGATTGAAAAGGGTACTTAGTGGTGATGCTAGTTCATGTTTTAGCCTGTTTAGAGGACAGCCTGGGAAGTCATCTGGTCCCATAGAGGCCGTGTTCTTTTCCTTGGACAGGATTTTGAGGACCTACTCTTCAGATGTGTAAAGTGGGGGAAGTGTGGGGGAGGGTTTGTTGTATCCACTAGTAGGTTCACTATCTCTGTGGGTTCAGTGTGTGATACCATTGGCTACCAGTGGGTCCTACCCTTTAGGTTACATACAGGCCTTATGGTTATCCTTGGCAGTACCTGTTAGGTTTCTCTCAAAGAAGATCTTGGAGGATTTGACAAGTTGTCTTATTTGCCTATTAAGGCTGAGGAGGGTGCTTATCCATTGTTGGGTCCTTGTCTTTGTTTTCTTGGACAGCAACTTTTTGCATTGATTGTAAAGTTTGTTGATGCTGGAAGTCCACCATGGCAGTCTGATTTTACTTGCGGCTCTGGCTTTGATTCTATCTGGTGCAGCCAAGTTTATACACTTATGCAAGTGATTGTACAGGGCTTTAGTGTATGCTTTGGCGTAGTTACCACTTTCAGTTTGGGGTGGGGCTTGGAATGCCTTTATACCTTCACCTAACAGTGTATAGTTTGCCTTGGTGAAGTTTTTTTAATCTGATTTCACTCTTTGTGAGTTCTGGTGTTAGCCTCCATTCGAAGGTGACTGATTTGTGGTTAGTTTTAACTAATGAGGGTCCAACAGTTGCAGCAGTGCACCTTTTTGACATGTTGGTGAGGACCAGATCTAGAATGTTTGTACTTCATGTTGGGGTATGGACAATTTGCTCCAGGGCATTTAAATTCATAAAATCAAGCAACTTTTGTGCTAGCAAGTTTGGGCTAGAGTAGGTTTCCCAGTTGATTATGGGATAATTGAAATCCCCATAACCAGTGTGTTCAGTAAAATGTGGATTGGTTAAGTAGACTTCATGGGTGTCATGACCCATGGAGAGAGATATATAATGGGCTTGGACTTGAATGGGGGTCTTACCCATCGTAATATGGACCTGGAGTCACTCCATGGAGTTGTCCAGCCTAACTAGATGGGAGGTGAATTTATCTCTAATATAGATTGAAACACCACCTCCTTTGGTTTTTCACACATTCATTTTCCAGTCTAAAGGTGTGGAAAGTATTGTAGTCTTGCAGGGCTGGGGTACTCTCTGAGGCCTTAAACCAGGTGTTTGTGACTGCACAGACATCTATATCTTCTAGTGATAAAAGTCCTCCCATGGTGTGCAGTTTTTGGTTTAAGCTCCTGGAATTTAGCAGCATAACCTTTATTTTGTTCTGATTGGTTAATTTCACATCAGTAATGTTGTTTTTGAGACCTTGCTGAAAAAAAGGCACTATGGGGGAGGCAAGAGCCTTTGCCATTAGCTGAAAGCCTAGGGGTGCCAGGTGCAAACAGTCTCTGGCAAAATAGCGAGGTTTGTCGACAATGGCTTCCCAGGCAGACAGGAACTGGATCCCCTTTGAACGACACCAGAAACTAAGCCAATTATTGAAATCAATCATTTTCTTGTTTATACTGTGGCATCATTCTAGGTGAGGGTAGTATGCTGCTCAAAGTTAGGGACATACCTGCCTGAGATACATACTCAGAGAGCTCGACCATGCCTCTCTTCATATAGTCCACTGAGGTATGTCTCAGGTCATAGGTTCATAGGTTCATAGGTTTATACTAGGCTATCTGCCCTAAGGCATTTATAAGCCTAGCCCAAATTTTTGTGGCTTACGCCACCCCTTATATGAAAAAATACTGTGCCCATTAGTTTGTTGTGCCTCTGTCCAGCAGTGACACAGAGATGATTCCCGGGGTAAACCTACGATCTCCCATCCACAGGTCTAGATTTCTCTTGAACAGAGTCAGCGAGGTGCTCTGCCTCACATGGACCGGGATTTTATTCTACAGCATAGGGAGTCTCTGAGTGATAAATCTATCCCTCCAGCACGTCCTATTTATATCCGTGCTAAGGTTTAAGTTGCTTGCTCTAGTGGTTTTGGTGGATTTGGATTTTTGAGGTGGAGCATGTCCATTAATTCCGGGTTGGACATGGCCTTGTATGTCAGGCACATGTCACCTCTGAGCAGATGGTATGCGACTGAATAGAGCTGGAGTTTCTTCAATCTGGCAGCATATGACAGATTTTGGAGTCCTTTATCCTTTGGTGAGGAACTTTTGGGGTCTCTCCAATTGCTGCAGATGTCGGGTGAGATACATCCCGAATGGGGCATTGTACTCGATCATTGGTCTGATAAGTGAAGAGTACAGGGGAACAATAACCTCACTAGATCTGGATGTGAATCCTTCATGATCAGGTGGGCAATGTAGAAGGTCTTTCTAACCACTTTAGCAATGTGAGTGTCAAAGAAAGGCCACTGTCAACCTGGGTCCCCAGGTCCCTGATAACCTCTTCTGTGCTTAGTGGATTGCCACCTATATGGTAGCTTGGGGTTACCTTGTTTTTCCCGAAGGGTATGACTATACATTTTTGGCATTTAACTTCAGGCCATGGCTCTGGCACCAGCTATCTGTTTCCGTGAGTCCCTTCTGAAGGATATCCGTGTCTGATGCACTTTCCACTATGGCGCCCAGTTTGCAGTCGTCTGCAAACTTTGTCAGCCAAAGTCCTCCTATGTTGGCCTGTACTTCTGAGAAGTAGATGCCAAACAATAGGGGGCCAAGGACCGAGCCCTGTGGGACACCACTTGTGACCGGCTTGGAGTCTGACACAGCGCCAGCAACTCTAACCCTGTGGGTTCTGTCCCAAACAAAATTAATCCACTTAGCCTTGCCAAAGTCCTGCGAATCCAAAATAAGCAAAACAGAAGAAAAGATGGCAGGACACTGCTGCTGCTCAATAAAACTTTTAATAAAAACTTTAAAACAAGTAAACGAAGTAATCCAAATGCAGACAAAATGAAAAAAGGTTAGCGCTTTCGGGTTACACCCTTCATCAGACAACAAACACTGCATGCACATTCTTTTAAAAAGAGTCACAACCAATAAAAACCTTATAGGTCAATGAAACACACGCCTCTTCAGGAGTGTGGGTTTTAAAGGAATAACATCATTTAAACCTGGGGGTAGGTGTGCCATTAAGTCTATAATCCATTTAGTTTCATCCAAGGCAGTCTGCAGCCTGACATCCCCCCCCCGATTATTCATTCTAATGTTAACTATCACTCTAAATGAAAAGCTGTGTGTTGGATGTATGCATATATGCCTGTACAAGGCGTTGCTGTCATCCCTATTCCTTATACTTCCTAAATGTTGTAGGATTCTCACCTTAAACATATTTGTGGTCATGCCCACATAGAAACTGGGGCATTTTGCGCATTCAGCCAAATAGACCACATTTGAGGTCCTGCAAGTGGCTCTACCCTTAAAAACAACATTCTTCCCGGTAGTTCTATGTATGAAGTTAACCTCTTTATTGATAAAGCTGCAAGCTTTACACGTACCACATGGAAGTGTACCTGCCCTGCTCTTAAATGGCCTGCTCTCAGAGACTATTCTCCTTACATAAAATGTCACTCAAGTTCTTATTCCTTCTATATTGAAAATAAGGTCTGTTATCAATTAGCCCCTTTAAACTGGTATCACTGGTGAGGATGTTCCAGTTGTTGTTAACAATTCTACAGATGTCATTGATGTTGCTCCCATAGGTGAACAACAACTTGGTGCCTCTCTGTATGGTGGTATCCTGCACGGTCACTACGGGAGCCTGGGGCTGATTCCTATTGAGCCAAGGTCTAGATTTAGTCTGTCTATGGATCTTACCATTATCTATAACGTTCCTTACCATATTCTTCCCATAGCCTCTCTGCTCAAAGTGCCCCGTTAGATTCACTAACTTTTGTTCAAATTGCTTGTCATCTGTGCTAATCCGGGAGACACGACTCACTTGCCCTCTAACAATGTTTGGGAAAATGTGGCGGGGATGCATGCTGTCGTAGGACAGCAGGGTATTTTTCCAACAGTCTTTCTTGTGTAGGCTAGATGAAAAGCCTACTTGTTGTTGTGTGACCCTCACATCTAAAAAATCTATAGAGTGGTAAGATGTGTTCGCACTAAACTTAAGGAAGGTGGTGGTAGTATGTAGGTATGACAAAAAACTGTTAAACTTGTCATATTCTCCATTCCAAAGAATAAAAATATCATCTACAAATCTAACATACATCAAGATGTGATCCTTCCAAGTAGCATTTCCCAAAATATTCATCATTTCCCATTTTGAGAGGACAAGGTTCGCATAGGTATTGGCACAGGGTGTGCCCATGGCTACACCCTGTGCTTGCCTATACGTGGAGCCGGCTCCCAGAAAAACATTATTGTCCAGCACTAATGTTAACAGATCCCTAATGAGTTCTATTTTATTCTCAGTGACACCCAAACCTGTCAAAAGTTCAATTATAGAGGTAATACCATAATCATTGTTGATCACTGTAAAAAGACTGTTAATGTCTAGTGTCACCATAAGAACATTGTCTACACTGGCAGGTTTGATAACATTCCCCAAGATCTGTAAAAAATGCCCTGTGTCTATCAGGATATTATCCATTTGTTGGATATAAGGTTTTAATAAAAAATCTATCCATATGGAGACATTTTTGGTTACCCATCCCCTACCCGAAACAATCGGCCTAAGGGGTGGGTCATTCAAACATTTGTGCAGTTTGGGTAGTGCCTTAAATATTGGGATTACTGGTTTCTCTATCAGTAAAAACTGATAAGTCTCTTCAGTGATACTAAAGTTGTTCTTCAAGGTATTTAAATCCACGGTATCAGAGGGATTCTAGAGCACAAGATGAACGTTTGAGAGAGACACACACCTTTACAGAACTCACTGGGCATTCCAGGGACTCCAGAGAACGAGCAGGGTTGCCAATGGCAGCAGGCATCACAGCAGGATGTACAGAGCCTGCTCACGTCATCAACGGACGACGTAACAGCATTGCTGACACAGTTGATCCACTTTCACCCCCCGTTCACCACACACAGGGAGGTGACATTGACAACGGGACTTTTTCCACTCACTTGATCCCGGACATCGACACCAACAGTGCCGGCTTGCGTAGCACTGGGCAGTAGTGCATGACCGAAGCCGGAACATCTTCTGCAACGGCTGAGAACGATGTCCTGTCGATTGTTGCACAAGATATGGAAGAGGTTACAGCAGGGACTGGAGCACGGCCCAAGGCATCGCAGGGATGTAAGCGTTTTTTGGAACTTTTACCGGTGCCCGTCAAGAAGAGAGGGGCCGGGAGAAGATCACAGAGCGACGACAGGGAGGCTGGGAAGAGGAGAAGGATTCTCCAATGACTCCTGGCTTCTGTAATAACATTGTTTATAATTTATCATCACACTGTCTAACCACGGACGAGTTGTTCGTCTTGAACAAGGGACTAACTTTTGTGCCTAGCAATCCTTGTATGCATAATGAGGTAATTACTGACATCATGTTATTTTGTAGAAACTTGATGCTGAAGAGCATGTTTGGTAATGATATATCTAACTGTAATGTACCTAAAAAAGCAAGTGGATTTATACCACAGCTTTCACCCACCTTACACCTTTTTATGAGTGCTTGTGAGAAAGATATGGCCAAGTATTATACCGAAGGTCTCTTTTTCAAATATTATAATTTAACTACAGAGCAGACCACAGCTTTGAAGGGATTAGCAAACAACGCTTCCATAACAATAAAAAAGGCGGATAAGGGGGGAGCTATTGTTTTAATGGACACTACATGGTACAATGACAAAATAAAACATTTGCTACAAGATGATATGGCTTATATAGAGATTAATCCTGTATCTGTAAAACATATAGTTGATAAAGTACATAAGAAGTTAAATACCTTGAAGAACAACTTTAGTATCACTGAAGAGACTTATCAGTTTTTACTGATAGAGAAACCAGTAATCCCAATATTTAAGGCACTACCCAAACTGCACAAATGTTTGAATGACCCACCCCTTAGGCCGATTGTTTCGGTAGGGATGGGTAACCGAAAATGTCTCCATATGGATAGATTTTTTATTAAAACCTTATATCCAACAAATGGATAATATCCTGATAGACACAGGGCATTTTTTACAGATCTTGGGGAATGTTATCAAACCTGCCAGTGTAGACAATGTTCTTATGGTGACACTAGACATTAACAGTCTTTTTACAGTGATCAACAATGATTATGGTATTACCTCTATAACTGAACTTTTGACAGGTTTGGGTGTCACTGAGAATAAAATAGAACTCATTAGGGATCTGTTAACATTAGTGCTGGACAATAATGTTTTTCTGGGAGCCGGCTCCACGTATAGGCAAGCACAGGGTGTAGCCATGGGCACACCCTGTGCCAATACCTATGCGAACCTTGTCCTCTCAAAATGGGAAATGATGAATATTTTGGGAAATGCTACTTGGAAGGATCACATCTTGATGTATGTTAGATTTGTAGATGATATTTTTATTCTTTGGAATGGAGAATATGACAAGTTTAACAGTTTTTTGTCATACCTACATACTACCACCACCTTCCTTAAGTTTAGTGCGAACACATCTTACCACTCTATAGATTTTTTAGATGTGAGGGTCACACAACAACAAGTAGGCTTTTCATCTAGCCTACACAAGAAAGACTGTTGGAAAAATACCCTGCTGTCCTACGACAGCATGCATTCTCGCCACATTTTCCCAAACATTGTTAGAGGGTAAGTGAGTCGTGTCTCCCGGATTAGCACAGATGACAAGCAATTTGAACAAGAGTTAGTGAATCTAACGGGGCACTTTGAGCAGAGAGGCTATGGGAAGAATATGGTAAGGAACGTTATAGATAATGGTAAGATCCATAGACAGACTAAATCTAGACCTTGGCTCAATAGGAATCAGCCCCAGGCTCCCGTAGTGACCGTGCAGGATACCACCATACAGAGAGGCACCAAGTTGTTGTTCACCTATGGGAGCAACATCAATGACATCTGTAGAATTGTTAACAACAACTGGAACATCCTCACCAGTGATACCAGTTTAAAGGGGCTAATTGATAACAGACCTTATTTTCAATATAGAAGGAATAAGAACTTGAGTGACATTTTATGTAAGGAGAATAGTCTCTCTGAGAGCAGGCCATTTAAGAGCAGGGCAGGTACACTTCCATGTGGTACGTGTAAAGCTTGCAGCTTTATCAATAAAGAGGTTAACTTCATACATAGAACTACCGGGAAGAATGTTGTTTTTAAGGGTAGAGCCACTTGCGGGACCTCAAATGTGGTCTATTTGGCTGAATGCACAAAATGCCCCAGTTTCTATGTGGGCATGACCACAAATATGTTTAAGGTGAGAATCCTACAACATTTAGGAAGTATAAGGAATAGGGATGACAGCAACACCTTGTATAGGCATATATGCATACATCCAACACATAGCTTTTCATTTAGAGTGATAGTTAACATTAGAATGAATAATCGTCAGGCTGCAGACTGCCTTGGATGAAACTAAATGGATTATAGACTTAATGGCACACCTACCCCCAGGTTTAAATGATGTTATTCCTTTAAAACCCACACTCCTGAAGAGGCGTGTGTTTCATTGACCTATAAGGTTTTTATTGGTTGTGACTCTTTTTAAAAAGAATGTGCATGCAGTGTTTGTTGTCTGATGAAGGGTGTAACCCGAAAGCGCTAACCTTTTTTCATTTTGTCTGCATTTGGACTACTTCGTTTACTTGTTTTAAAGTTTTTATTAAAAGTTTTATTGAGCAGCAGCAGTGTCCTGCCATCTTTTCTTCTGTCCTGTGGGTTCTGTCCTTAAGCCAGTTTGCAACCCATCTTGTGACATATGGGTTTACATTTAAGCTGGTAAGTTTTTCTACAATACCCGAGTGGGGTATTGTGTCGAAAGCCTTTGCAAGGTCAAGGTAGGCTGTATGGACTGCCTTTCCCTCATCAATGGCCTTGGTGACTGTTTCGAAGAAGTTGACCAAGTTCAAAAGGCATGATCTTCCCTTGACAAAGCCAAACTGGGTCGGGTCCAATGTCTGCAAGTCCCCTATATCTTTGTTTATGAGCTCCATTATGATCCTCTCCATAGCTTTGCAGACTAGACTTGTTAAGCTTATGGGCGGTAATTACCAGGGTCCGTGAGGCGCCTTTGTGGAGTGGGACAACAGTTGCCGTCGCCACTCCTTGGGCACGTATCCTGTGGTAAGGCTGAGATTAAACAGCTGCCTTATGTGCGGGTTTAATTCCTCATTTAGATCGTGTAGCACACAGCCGGGACACCATCCAGTCCCATTGATGCTGTGTTTTAGCTTTAGAGAGAGCAGCTTTCACCTGCGCATTTGAGATGTCCGGGAGGCTACACTTGGCTGGGATAGTTATCTTTCCTTTAGGGGGGGAGAGGGGGGTGAAGTTTGCACTGAACCTGTCTGCCAGTATGTTGGCAATGTCTGTGGGTTCAGTGATTTTTGTATCATTTTGGACTAATTCTGAGCATATCTGGGAGTTTCCACCCAGGTTCCTAACATAGCTGAAAAAGGCCTTATGATTGTCCTTTGAATCCATGGCAATTTTTCTCTCAAAATTGGCCTTAGTTGATTTTATGAGTGCTCATATTTTTTTACTAATAATGATCAGGGGTGACTTCCCTCCAATATGAACTATGACAGAGTCATCACTCCAATATGAACTATGACAGAGTCATAACGGTACTTGTTGCTGAAAGACCTTAGTGCATGCATGATATGGCAAATCCTGGCACTGGACAGGCAACTGACAGTGACTTTCTCCTTTTCCAACCTGGTGAGTGGGACATCCGTGTGTCTCACTATTGAGTCTCCAATGACAAGAAAATTTATTTTTTGAGTGTTATGCTTTATGGGTTTGGTGTGTGAGACACTGGTGTTGCCATGTGTAATGGGTGCTGTGGAGACTGTGTTAGCTGTAGCAGACTTGTGTTTTGGAGGTCTCTGGTGTTTCTGTAAGTTTTTGGAGAGAACCTCCGCATATGTGGATTTACATGTTTGATGCATACTATGTGTATGAGTAGTGGTATGTGCATGAGTAGTGGTACTATGTGAATATGTAATGGTGGATGAGTTGACAACCTTCTGTGTGTTACTGTTTTGGGTGAGAGAGAGCATTGATTCTAGATTCTTGGTGTAAATACAGCTCTCGCACTCCATACTAGATTGTGTTATTAGTAGAGCATTGTCTGTGTACATGAGGCAATTGCTACACTGCCTCAAGAGACCCAAGTCAACACAGTTGGTAGGAGAAACAAGGGTAGTCTAACTGTCCATAATGCTAGGTTGAAGACTATTGTCACTAGGGGTGGGTTTTCAGAAAAGATCATGGAGAAACTCGGCAAATGGATATTTCTGCCTGGGTTTTAAGGGGAAATTTGTTGAATTTAACTGTCAGATTTTAGCGCACAGTTGCTCGGCAGTGCATGGTTATGAGTGAAGTACAAACAAGCAGAAACCTGCTCAAATCCAAGGCCTAAATACCAGAAGTGAAAACTTGAAAAAAACTCAACAACATTCAAAAAGACCAATGAGGATGCTTATTCCAAGCCCTAGACAATCCTCCCTTTACCAGTCAGGTCCCAATCAGCACAATTCATTCACAAAGGTGCAGATAGGCCCCTTCCAATCCAAGATGGCCTGGAAAAAGTGCTCAGAACAAGCAAACCACTACAGTTTCAGAAGCAGCAGGTCTGGATCTGGACTATGCTACAGCTACAACTACCCTAGTTTCAGTGGAAAACACTAGAGAATGTTTAACACAGCAGAAAAATAGCAGTGAGATACTGAAAAAATGTTTAAAACAGAACAAAATCAGCCAGGAGGCTCTAAATAATAATTTAAACAGTTAACAGGTCAGTTAATTAAGCAGTGTTTAGTGGGAAAACCAGAGCAGGCAGAACAGGTAGCTTTAAAACAGTGAGAAAATACCAGTAAATTCTTAACAAACAGTGGAAACAACACAAAAAGCTTGCTAAACAGTGAGAACAGCAATACAATTTGATTTTACAGGCACAGTGTAACAGGCAAAAGAAGTGCAAAGGAAAGGTAAGGACAGAATTTTCTGATGTCTATGGAATTTAGGAGCTGATATAAATGTCATTAAGCAATAGAAAGGGATAAAAAAGGGATACAAAAATAAATAAGTTAAATGTAGAAGTAGGACTTTCAGAAGTACTGACAAGAGAACTATGGGAAGATCATAAAACTACTAGCTTTATGTATGAATGTTGAGCAGAGTGGTAGAAAGTACATAAAAAGAAATATAATAATTTATATTAAAAAGGGGGAAATGCAGGAAAAGGGTACAAGAGATGATGCAAAAAAATGATAGATATGTAAGGAAAAAGAGAAATATATGAGGCAAATAAGAAAAGAATAGAAGGATTATTAAAGAGGCAGCAGTATTTAATTCAAGGAAATAAGGAAGAAGATTCTCCCTTTTTTGGAAAGAATATTTAAAAACAGAATAAGGTGTTAAAGGAGACATTGACCCAAAATAGTAGTATTGTTAGAAAACAAAAGGAAATTGAACAAAAAGTAATTCATTATTTAATAACTGTATGAAGAGAATCAGATTGATACTGAAGTCAAGAGGAAAGTGCGTCCAGCTCCTGCAAATGAAAATCAAATATTAATAAGGGGAATTTCAGTGAAAGAAGTAGAAGAAATTAAAAAAAAAGTGAATGATGTTAGAACCAGGGTCCAATGGGTTAGATTATAAATTTTACATAAACATGGAATTGGAACAGAAGATTACAGGTGTTTTAGAGATGAAAAAAGCATGAAGGCGTAGTGAAACTGATATGGAAGAAATTAAATAAAGTGAACTACATTGTTCCATTAACATATGCCGACTATATTTTTTTAATTTGCAAATGAGATTTGAGATAAACCGAAAAAAGTGTGAGGTTCAAAGGTCCACACATGACAGCTGTCATACATACATATACATAGCATACCTCTACACTCCTCACCCCTGCCTGCAAAGGTAGCCACTTGCATACTTGCCTGATGTGTAATTGTGATGCAAGTGAAAAAATAATGGTCATAGTATTGTATTCCAACTCAATGCTACTAAATAGTACAATACCCCTACACAAACTATATTAACCTACTTTGCTCGCTTATGAGGTCTGTAAGAAAATTAAAGAAACAATAATTACACTGTCCCCAGCCCCAACAAAAGCTATGATGACCTCTTGAGCACAATTCTGAGATTTGATGGTGAGGAAAATTAAAGAAGTAATGATCACACTATCCTCAGCTCCACACATAAGCTGCAGCAACCGTCTGTACATACCTCTGACTAGGGCTGGTTTTAGAACTGGTGTAGCAGCTGAGATCAGTCAAGTTCATATCAAAGTACACATACATTCTTCAACAAAAAGTACATTTATACAGTCTGTAGTGCAGGGGCCATCAGATGCCTAGAAGCTGTAAAGTTCTGAATGTTCTGTGATGTAGTTTATGCCTTATTTTGAAAGATAATTAATTAATTGCTAATTGCATTTGTTTTACTATTACCCAGTAGAGTTATGTATGTGGCCAGTATTATTGTTTGTGCACAGATAAAAATCAGTGATATTTTGCACACACACACACACACACACACACACACACACACACACACACACACACACACACACACACACACACACACACACACACACACACTGCGTATTCACTTTCAGGGAAACTTGAGGAATACCAACTCACATACTGTATTACTTTGAGGTGCTGGAGGAAACCAGTGTGCATGGAAAGACACACAAAGACAGGTAGGGTATGCAGACTCCACAAAGTAAAAGCCACAGCCAGAAATTCAATCAGAGCAAAGCACTGTGAAATGGCAATGCTAATCATGATGCTACTGTGACAATGAGCAGGTGCTTTCACACACCTCCCCTTCTAGCAAAACCGCCACCTATCATGTGCAATGTCTACATTTCTGACAGCAAGTGAAAGACAATATGGCCAACTTGTTACTCTTAAATACACTGTGACAACACCATCCCCTGTAATCAAGCAGATACCCCCTCAACCTCTCAGCATAAGAAATCTGGATAAAGCCAGAAAAATGGAGGGACAGAGGCCCACTAATAGGGACAGATTTTAAATATTGCTCCTATAAACTTAGAAAGTTGCTGGAATGACAGATTTTACATTCTTATATATTATCTGAAGGCTGTGAAGTCTGAAGCCCAAATGTTTGTCATTATTTAGTATTATTTTGTTACTTCACTCCTTAATAATTTGCCACAACACCATAAATTTTATGAGGAACAGTCCAAAATTAAAAGGCAAAAACTTGGACATTCTTCAAAAATCTGGACAGTTGGAGGTATGCAGAAGCATAATGGCAGTGCCAGTAATGTTAATGCTGCTCTTACACTGCAGCACCCCCCCAACACACACACACACACACACACACACACACACACACACACACACACACACACACACACACACAAAATCATAAACCAAAGCAATACTAGTTTTACACTGATTTCAGCAAATAACATTACCTTGTGGGATACTAGTACTGCCACACCACATCAGTGACTTGTTTCACAGTGGTCATGAATAATTTATACCTGTCACTGTCCTTGACTTCACAGATTATCCCTGATATTTTTGCCCTGTCCCTTGTAAAACAAGAATGATTTCCTGGTAAATCATTCAGGATTGCAAACAGGCAATAATGCCAGACATTAGAATTTCGTACTTTCCATTGTCCAAAAAAATAAACGTTAATCCAAAACATGTTATTCTATTAACTTTTTAAAGTGAATTAATGTAACGTTTAACTCAATCTTGGTCCTTTATTTTGCCATTATTGTTGTCTTTGCCAGAATTATTAACCAAATAATTTGAGAGTTATAGTATCTGGTGTCCTGCCAGTATTTATGGGTCTATATTGGAAGCACGAATGCTTAGGTTGTCAAATACGGCATGATTGACACCGATTAAGCGAACCAAGAGAACACCGAATGCTGGAAACCGCAAAATTCGAAATCTGGATTCGGCATAGTTGGCCCTTCTGCGGTATAGCTCTGTAAGGTAAGTGTGCGATAGTTACTGACCTTAGGGTTAGGGTGCGGGTTAAGGTAAGTGCATAGATAGTAATGTATGTAAGGGTTAGAAGTAGGGTTTGGTTAAGTGTATGTGTGTGGATTATTTATTTTGTTTGGGTATAGCTTATTAAGGTGAGTGAGCGATAGTTACGGACCTTAGGGTTAGGGTGCGGGTTAAGGTAAGTGCATAGAAAGTAATGTATGTAAGGGTTAGTGTAGGTTTAGAAGTAGGGTTTAGGTTAGTGCATGTATGTGGTTTATTTATTTTGTCTGGGTGGGTAGTATGTAGTGAGCGGTGTAGTGGGAAGTATGTTTTGTTTTCGTTAATGGGTGGAACGGTGTTGGCCAAATAAAATGATGTGTATTTCTGCGTTTTGAGGTTTCAGTGAATTGTGTGTTCACATAATAGGTGTCAGTCATGCTGTATTCGACAACCTAAGCATTCGCACTTATAATATAGACCCGTATTTATAAAACTCCCTCAAATAGAAAACCATCCCTGAAGACTGGGAAAAACTGCTATTCTTAAAATCTCTGGTAAGCACTGAGATTAGTCACTCTGGGCTGCCAATCTCTTGTTCTTACGTTTCTCATTTAGTGATTACTGCCTTTATCCTAACATGTCATAGCACAACCCTGTTTAGGATAAAGCACATATCGTGAGAATAATATTTTTTTCTCATTATCTTGCAACCAGCAGCAGCTTTTGTGGGGCCCCATATAGTTAAGGATGATTGGAGCATCCCACACCATCACAGTTATTATGGGTGCCTAAAGCTGGCTATGATGTTAGTTTTACTGGACAAAATGTCCATCAGGAGGTTTTACCTAAGTCAAGGATACTAGCCTGTGTTAAAACATTTAATGAAATTACAAAGCCTGCTACTTGAGAAAACATTGTTACTACAACTAGGATATACGTGAATTTCTAAAGGAGGAGAAGCAGTGCAAAGCTTTAGGATTCTTCATCCTAGGAGTTACTATTATCCACCCAGTTTACTAAGTACAACAGACTGCTGTTCTGCCTTCTGATGGATTGACAAACGTGCAACAAAATATCAAAATAAGATAACTTTCTGTGGTTGGGGGTCCTCCAGGAGCAGGGGACCCCAGCGACTGCAGGCTTCACTGGTACCCAAAGCCAGCTATGTGCACAGTTGCAGTTCTTTGCTTGGTCTGGGGACTGCATGGCATGAGGCACCTTCTGCCCTTTCCCTAAAACCAAGAATAGTTTTGCAGTTCTATGAGATATTTCACCTTCAGCTAAAGACTGTATGAGACTAAAGAACTCAGAGCTAAATTCTGGTCTGGGGATATACCTCACCTTGCCCTGGTTCTTTTTTTGAAGTGTTTGCAGTGAAAAAATGGTTGTTCAGCATAGTTAAAATAACAAGAATATAGACATGCCATCAGAAAAAAACATTGGGTGTCAGTTAAGGAAGCACTTTTTAATAATATCCTGCTTATATTTGGTTTGAACCTCATTCCCCATGTACTCACAATATTATTATGACCGCTGACTGCATTTATCACTTTTGTTATAACCTCACTTGAATATAAATAGTTTAAGCTCACTTGTATAAATGAGTCTCACATATACTGATTTTTAGTTCTGTTTTCATTCAGCACAAAAAATGGGTCTTGTCCATCACACTGTTGTCAGCCTGTGTGAATTTTGTTTGCAGAACCCTGGATTAAGAACATTTGTCATGACGTATATTCATGTTACCATGAAGTTTCAAAACAGCTTCAGGCCATATGTTTTCAGGCCTGATTTTATGTTTGTGCTGTTGTGAGACAGTCATTTAATGACTTTTAAGTACCAGCCAGTGGCTTGTGGTTTAATTCCCAGTGCAAGAATCAACGGTGTGAATCTTAATAACGTATTTTCATTATGGGCAAACAGCCACAAGAAGCAGTTTTCTGTTTTTTGCAGATTTTTTCATGATCATCACAGCTTTGCAAGCCAGCAGCAAGATACGGTATGCTTATAGATTTCACGATGTTTTAAACCCCAGTCTCTTTTGTGAGAGCAGGATATGTCAGAAAATATATTCATGAGTTTCAAAGGGTTGTAAAACTTTAACATATATTCTCATACAACTATTTTTGTGAAAGATCCTTTGACTAACGGAAAGGCTATGAAAGTAAATAAAATTTAGACATCAGCTCCGCATGTTCTATGTATTTCTATCATTTCCTAGTCTCTTTTTTGATGCCAATATTTGCCCCACAAGTTTGTAATGATATGTTATTGCTAGATCTGCAATAACTTGTTTAAATGAGATCACAAACAAAAATATCAGATTTTAAAACATTATTAACATTCTGGGACTGGTTTCATATTTGTTCATCAAAGTTACTGAGAGGAAATCTGTTTACTATGGTTTACTCAACTCATTCTTAAATTTCTGCATTTAATCTCCCTTAATGTGTGCTGAGTATTGAGGCTGTCTGAACTATTGGACACTGCTACAAATGAGCTGACAATGAGAAAGAGAGATTTCAGTGTCAGAAGATTAATTTTCTCATATATAATATATACACAAAGAGATCACATAACATATTACCATGAAGGTTCAAAACAGTTTCACGTCATAGGTTAGCAGGCCTAATATTATTTTTTGTGTTCTTGTGAGAGAGTCATTGAATGACTTGCAAATACCAACAGTGGCTTGTGGTTTTCTGAGCAAAAACCTTCAAAGGACATTTATTTATTTACAAAACTGGTTTAAAAATATATACATATAGATTGAACTATCTAAGTTCAATCTATCTATCTATCTATCTATCTATCTATCTATCTATCTATCTATCTATCTATCTATCTATCTATCTATCTATATCCTCATTTAAGCTTATTGGTTCTCTGTTACAGAACGCTGTATATTATCTTACACCTAGCACATGCAGACCCCTTTCAGGTCTCTTGGGAGACACAGCTGTATTAATTATTTTTTTCATAGAAAGGGAAGTTTGTTGCTTGACAAAAGGGGGACAAGGTAGGTGCTTTCAATCATTGAATCATATTGATAGTTCCCAGCATGGTCAGGACTAGCAGCAAATATGATTACAGAACTATAATACTTAAGGATTATAACTTGTCTGACTGTCTTGTATTTGTTCGTAATATTGATTGTGGCAAATAACAGCAATAATCACATCAGGAATAAAAATTAAATACTACTGGATAGACACAGTCCATGACAAGTGTTATATGAAGTGCTTTGTTTTAGCACTAGCTGCATAAAGTGGAAATGCAGCACATTACCTTTAACCTATTAACTACCAATTAAAGTAGATATGCAGAACAGGTGTGAAAGAGAAGACCTATCCAATGGTATGGTGGCCAAACAACCAATGGCACAGTTTTATGACCCCAGCTCAAATGAATGGTGTGTTAAACCATATAAATACTGTATTTCGTGTAAAGCAGAGTTACATCTTTTTAAGTCCATTTAATGGTAAAAGTGATCATTTATTCAATATATTTTATTTTCCATAAAGATTTAATGTGCTTGATTACTTTGAAGTGGCAACAGAGCTTGTGTGTGTGTGCACACCCTACGTTTGCTTGCATCTGTATATAGACATATAGACATATATGCCAGGGTAATGCACTGATCACAACTGACCATTTTCAGGGACAGCTCCACAGCCCAAACGAATAAATCACAGTTAGAATGAGAATACAAAAAAGGTCCCAAGTAAATAATGATGAAATAAACACACAATGGATTTGGCTTTAGTAAGAGAAACATGCATCTTAACAAAACAAACAAATTTAAGGCACAGGCTAATACACTGTTTCAGATACTCAAATACACAGTAACATTGACTGTTGTAGTCATTTTATGTACAAAATTGACATTAATAACATATGTAAGCAATGAGAGGCCACAGGAAAACTGACTGAGATGTTTAAAAGCAGAGTGGGAGGTAATGAGAATATTTGAGGATGAAAAAAGTGACACAAAGTGAAGAGTTTAGAGTGGTTTAGATTGTCTAAGCAAGTGGTGCAAACTTTTATATGATGATAATGATTTAATGAAGGAAACATTGGGAATAGTTTGGAAGAAAACATCACAGAGAGAATACTGGAGTAATTTCACACAGAAATTTACAAAGAGTAGAAACAATTTGTGCAAAGCTAAACTAAAAGGTCCTGAAGAGGCAGGATGAGAAGAAATTTGAAAGAACAGAGTTAGGAAATTAAGAAAGAGAGAAATTGATCTAAAAAGAGTTTGTGAGTTAAGCAACATGCTGATGTGCAGTGGATACTTTTCTATTGGATCCAAAAGGTCTAGTTTTAGCTTTAGAGGGGTTCATGATTAAGTTGTGGTTTATGAACCTATGTTGCATGGAGTGTAGATCATTTTGAAGCTTGTTTTAGATGACAGCCTAATTGTTTTTGTCGTTGGTCCTATGGATAATCATATCATCTGCATACAAGATCAGTGGCATGCAGGAAAGGTCATATGGGAGATTATTAATAAAGACAGAAATAAGCAGTGGGCCAACAATGGAACCTTGTGGCACACGTTTGTTTAGGGGAGCATCATCAGAGCTGGAGTCTCCTTGGCTGACTCTGAAATTTCTTTTGATCAGGAAGTCATGGAACCAGAATGAGGCATCACCTCTGATACCAATGTCTGTGGGTTTGTGGAGGAGCAGGGTGTGGACAATGAAGTCAAAGGATCAGATATATATAAAGACAGTGCCTGTGAAATTGCCTTTGTCCTTGTTCATATGTGTCTCATCTATAAGGGTCCAAGCAGTATTCATGGTGCTCTGTCCTTGTCAGAAGCCATGCTGCTTTAGAGACAGAAGTTGGTATTGGTGGATGCACGAGGTGAGTATAGATTAGCCTTTCTAATACTTTCCAAAGAATAGATACTATAGAGATAAGTCAGAAGTGTGAGACTTTAGTAAGGTTGAATTGTATCAGAATAGGAGTGATTAGTGATGTTTTCCAGATGCCTGGCAAGGAATTCTTTGTTAAACAAATGTTGTAGATGTGGATAAGGGGCAATATGATATAGTCTCTGTAGGAGTAAATGAACCAGAAATGGATGTTATATGAATGAGGGGGACTATAGGTAAGAAATTGGTTGAGAAACCTTTGATGTCATTTCCAGAACCTTCCTCCTTTTCTCCAATCCCCTCTGCTTTACTCATTCATTCCAGCTGTCACAGTGCCTTCATTCATTGCCAGGTCTACCTGTTCATTCTTCCTCCCCTGGAATTATCTGAGTGAGCTGGGACTAGCATGGATCTTAAGGGTGTTTTGGGGGACAGTGCTGGCAAATGCTTCTGCCACTGACAGAGATTATTATGACCTAAAAAGCAAAATGGTTCTGCTGTTGAGTAAATATTGTCAACACCAAGGAATACAGAGTAGAAAGTAAGTGAGTCAATGATCTCCATGGCTAAATAAAAAATAAAACTCTTTAATGTACAAATAATTAAAAGTAAATCCTTTTGTGGTTCTCTGACCACTTCATCAGCTGATAATAGCTTTTACTGCCCCCAAAGCACCTTTTTTTACATAGATTCCAGCTAATGGGTCTCCCAACCTAACAAAAACAAATAAAGTACCAGACCACGTCAATGTGGCCGTGTTCAGTGCCTGGAATCTAAGTTATAAATTGCCTTATCTTGAAGCCCTGCTGCATTTGGAGTGCATACATGTATGTGTTATTACAGAAACTTGGTTTTAAGTTAAGGAACACAATTCTTTCTTTCTGATGCATTGTTCCTACCATGCCTTTTGGTCCAATGGTAACTGCACTGGAGTATCTATATTAGTCAGGGACCACATCACTTCAAGGCAGATCCCTAGAGAACCAGAAACTGAACTGATTGAGATCCATATCACACTAAAATGGCTAACTATCAAATCATAGCATGTTACAGGACTCCCGCTATTCACCCAGAAAACCATGTTAGGTTCCAAAATATACTGAATTAACTCAAAATCAATATGAATTCCTTTATCTTAGGAGATTTTAAGTACCCAGTGATAAACTGGAACACCTACATGGTACCTGTTCTTCATCTGAAGGTTATATCCAAAAATTCCTTGATTTCAAAAACAAACTCTCCCTGGCCCAAATTTAAAAGGAACTCACTAGAGGACAAAATATTGTTGTCCTGGTCCATACCAACATGTCATTGATATCAACTCTTCCTCTGATACTTCCTTCTCCAGTTAAATACGATTATAAACTGGTAGCATTTTTCTTCAAAATCTCCATGCAGTTAGAAACAAATATCACAAAGTTCACAGACTCCAAGCATTTAAACCTTCTACACTTCTATGATGCTGTCTCAAAATTCAGGTTTAACTGTATTTCCCAAGATACTGACACAGCAAATATTTATGCAAACAAACTCTATACGCACCTAGATAAATGCATTGACCTAGCAGTAACTACCAGATCCAAGCAAAACAAGAAGTTTAAAAGTAAACCAGCCTGCCCCGGGATTCATTAAACTCCATGCAGGAATAGTGCTATTCCTGCATGGAGCGGATCATGCCCGTGCAGCACAGTAGCATGCCTTGCATATTCATGAAGGCGTGCTGCTGTATAACCTGCACATGCATGATCCGTGAATGAGTGCAAGAGGCATGTCCGAGTTTGCTCGCACAGTAAACATGCCCCCTGCACTCAAGAAGTGCCGTGCAGCACTTTGAAAAGAAAAACAGTGTCCGTGGACACTGATAGCATAACTGAACAGATATCTGCAGAATGGCCAGATTTGTGTCCTGGCAAAGAGCTGAGGCTCAAAGTCATTAAATAATGACAAACATATGAGTGTAAGACCCCACATCCTCCAAGTAAGTCATGCTAATGCAAAACCTACTAGTCATCAACTTCCCAAGTTTGTAAGAGCAATATTCAAAATAAAACAAATAATTAATTTTGTTTTCCATCCCCACTAGAGTTTAAGCATAGGTCAGCAGGTGTGTGCATTGCGCAGCTGTGTATAGCATAGCTTAAACATCCGAAGGAGCTAAATAGAAATATACAGCCAAAATAGTCAAAATGAAATAGTGTAGTGGTTAGAGTATATGCTTAGCATGCAGTTATTCACAGTTTGAGCCCCAATGCAGTCTATCCATTTTTATATGTGAAAACAGCACTAAAAGTATTTTTTATATAAATAGGTAGTGAATAATATATATTTGTTAACCAGGGTAGTGTAGCAGGTCCAAATGTGAGGTGCCAGTGTAGTACAGATGTGAAACCCCCATATAAACACAAGTGTCCCATACAGTATAGCCACAAAAGAATATAATGCAATGAAAGCACATAGGGCGATGTTATGGAAGGGAAACATACATATCATAAGATGTCATTAAGAAGGACTCAACCACACAATCCTGATAGCCCATAAAATGAAAGCTGAACAACGCTAAATTGTGTTCACCTATGTTTAGCCAGAGTAAGCATTGCTTAAATTTGTATGCTTAGCAATAATAAGTGTAGCTCAGCAGATTTGTGCACTGGTAAGCAGTGCTTAGCATTTACCCCTTTAAGCAATGCTTATCTGTACTAAGCGGGTTTGCCCGTTGCTTAGCTTAGCTCAGCATATTCAAAATTGGCCAATCATGGCAAAGGGCGGGAATCCAGCCCTATTTAAACTCCTTGGGTGGGAATACAACCATAACCAGTTGTAGCTAGCTGATCACTGCAGGCACTATGGCTGATGTTGGTAAAAGTGTGCACTTTCAGGCACAGGGTTGGGGCATTCAGGAGTCCAGGGTCATGGTTGGACTCCTTGTAAAACAACATGAAGGGAGACTGCTGCAGGACCAGTACCAGGGCTCCAAATACAAAGTGGAGGCCTGGGATCATCTCGCACATGATCTCACCAGTGCTACTGGTATCCCTCGGACTGGTGAGCAGGTCCAGCACCATTATGCTGTCCTGAAGCCTAGGAAGAGGGACCTCTTGGACCAGTGGATCCAAGACGCTCAGGCACAGAATGTCCCAGCAGTGTGTAAGTATCAGTATCAATTATTGTGTAACAAAGTCCAGCCTGGGTATGAGATGGATAGGTATGCATAAATGCTTCTCTATCTCCTGTACAGCTGCAGATGAGAGGGCTGAGAATGTAGATGCCCATGCCAGTAGGCTGCTAAGGCTGCGTTGCGAGGTTAGTGAGTACAAATCTAGCTTGCTGTAGTCAGGGAAAATAAATAGAAAGGCTACCAGTAATTAGAAATGTGCATTGTTTGTAATGAATAAATGAGACATTAGCAGAGTAATACTGACGTACAGGATATATATCAATAAAAGTGCCAGTACCTGTCAATAAAAATCAAAACCCCAGACTGTTGTGTTTACTTTGCTATGTGGTAGTATGAATCTGAATGTGTATTGGTTCTGCACAGAGACTATGGCTCTGACAGCATTAATTAATTGAGGCTCATCTAACAAAGATTGTGGAGCTGTTAAACAGATTAACTATAAGAAATGTTCCATGCATGAAGATCTGATCCCTGAATAGTAATGTTGTGTTAACCATTGTTTTCCATACTGTAATATGTGAAGGTATGAATACACAATATAAGAACTATCTGCCATGCATGAATGTCAGAATTACAAAGCAGATTGTCCAAACAATGGAGTATTATACAGGCAACAGTCAAGAAAGAAGCAACAGTTCCCCACAGCTCATTGTGATGAAACACACCCTTGCTGTACTTTTTTTTATCAATAGGCATGGCTCGAATCCCGGGACTGGTATTAAGCTGTATGCATAATCTCACCCAAGAATATTTGTAGAAACAGTCAGGTATTAACAGAAATTTCTTACACAGGTCCGCCAGGTAAGAAAAGGTATAAATGAGCTATAAGAAGGCTGTAATTATGCACTGTGTAGAACAAATAAGTACATACACCAAGTAGTCTCCTCCAAGAAATGTCCCTCAAGTGTCACACTATCATAGCTAGTGGTCACTGCTGCCAACACCCAGGGTGACTGAAACAAATCAAGGTGGAGTCTGGCAATAGCACACACACACACACACACACACACACACACACACACACACACACACACACACACACACACACACACACCCACACACACACACACACACACACACACACACACACACACACACACACACACACACACACACACACATTATGAGTGCACTTATGTAACCTTGATTATGTGACTACGGGTAGAAACAGTCACGTAACATTAACAGTAATTTCCTCTACAGGCCTGCCAGGTAAGAAAAGGTATAAATGAGCTGTAAGAAGGCTGAAATTATACACTGTGTACAAACATACCGCTGCCCAACCCAAGGCCATAGGTCAATGTAAAGTGAGGTAATACCTGGATAGTAATGATTAGAGCAATGATCATTAAGGTTGTGAGCAATTGAAGCCTATACAGTTGTTAACTGACATGTCTCTCTCTCTCTCCCACCCTATCTGCACCAATAAACTAAACACATAAATCAATGGGTATGTTTTTCACAAAACCTACTGATGGGACATGTGTCCTATTGTTCTACAAATATTTAAACATTTGATTATTAATGTTCCCTGTTCAAAATACTTTCATTGGTGGCTTGTTGCTATCAATGTTACCTGCATGTCATTATAATGTTCACTGTGGTTCCATATATGCATGTGTTCTGTTTTCTATGCAACTGTTTCAAATCTGTTGTTTTGGGTTAATGGGAACACCCATGCATGCTGTTTTAACTAACCCTGGAATGTATTGTTCATGACTAACCAAAATATGTTGTAAAACCTCAATACCATAGCATGTCTGGGAAGGCCAATCCCAGCGGATCTGCCTGTCCCGCTTCAACTGGACATGGCACCAGGCCCCAGCATGTCTGGGACCCAACCCGGGACCTCCTCATCTGCTGGTCCTGCACCACCTTTGGGTGGCACTGCCTCAGGGGGATTGGGCCTCTTCCCCCACGGGAGTGGGCATGGATGGGACACTGTCACCCATCATCAGGTCAGGGATTGGTGCATAGTGAGCTTCAAAAGGAGTTTGGAGATTAGCTATGCCAGCTTGAGGGCTGTGTGATGCATTGTGCGGGTCAGCCTACCCCTCCTGCTCAGTTCCCAGCACAGCCTCCTTTGGGGCCATGAAGGTGCAGTGGTGACTGGCCATGGGTGGGGACCTCAGCCCCACTGTATCCATTTTGGGGCTTGTGGGCATCCAATTCCCAACAACCCTCCACATCCAAGGTGTTTAGCACCTACATGTGTCATTTACCGGCCCTGGCTGCTGTCCCGTCTGTCTTGTCTATCTTCTTACCCAACCTACCTACCCAAATATATCTAATATTCTTCCCCCAAATCACATTATTAAAAAAAAAAAAAAAAAAAAAATCGGGCAATCTGTTCCCACAAAAGAAGTCACCCCATACATAGCTGTCCATTTCACACACATGTCCACTAGACACATGTAATCTGGTCTAATTGGCTTAACAACACATTACTGTTGTCCTCACCTCTCTCAGGGGTTTGAGTGTCCAAATTCACCTCCAAATTCTGTACAAATGCACAGCTGTTGCTGTATCAGAAATGGACAGCTATGGACCTTCCCTACACCTGTCCTGCACATCCTTAGCTATCTTTCATATAATTTTTCCTTTTGCATGCCCCTTTTTCAACACTTTCCTATCACCCCTTTTTTCTTTTCTTTTAAAAAAATTAGTGGGGGGTAAGCGGAAGTAAGTGGGAGTAAACAGCAGTAAGCAGCAGTGAATGAGTTTGAGCGATGCTAAGCGATGCCTACACAGATTAAGCACTTTCCCATTTAACTGTGTGTTGGCATTGTTTACCATTGTGCAAACCCATGCAAACCTGCTCACAACTGCTTAAAACTGCCTTAATCACCTTGTCTCCATCAGCCTCTATTCTGCTCAGCAACAAAATAACCAGCCCTGCCATGTCTTGAACCAAGGACCCTGTGCACCATAGGCAGAACAATTTGCCACTACACCATCTGAAGTATAATAATGAATGCTGGCTTTTCAAATATATCATTCAGTACAGGTATAGAAAAGTAGGGAACAGACACTGTGGAATCAGTTTAGTATATATATATATATATATATATATATATATATATATATATATATATATATATATATATAAATATACACATATAGATTTGTATGGTGATAGATGAATATTAAAAAGTATATACAGCAGATATATGGAGCTATACATATAAAACAAATACGTATAGAATATATACATATAGATTGTTATATAAACATATGTATAGATATATCTAAAAAAAAAATATATATATATATATATATATATATATCTTTGCCCATAACATGTACATATATATATATATATATATATATATATATATATATATATATATATATATATGCCAATAACATGTAGTGGAGTCATACCTAGCACCATACATCTACACCTCTTAGTGCAATAATTCTGGACAAAGGCTGTCAAAATGGGGGGATGGTGTCCAAGAACAGGGACATAATAAACGTACTGCAGTTATAAATGTAGAATGTTGCTACAGTAACAGGGTTCGTGTCAACATACATGTTCAGAAGGATGTGAGTTCTGAAACTGAAATGTATGTTATCATTTAGAGACAGAAATCCTCACATCGTCACAGTGATTCACCACAGAAATGAAAATAATGATTCTGTGGAACAGAACATACATATGAGCAGTAATTCTGGACAGTCTGAAACAATCTGGCTAGTCGAGAGGTATGCTCAGAACTCCTTAGTGCAACAAATCTGGACCAAGCCTGACTAAGGGAGGGGTGTAAAGCCATGAAACTGGGAACATATCTCAAATACTGCAGTAGGAACACAAACAAGGCAAGCAACTAAATAAATCCAAAAACAGGTTAAAAAAACCAACAACAAAGTGTGTTTGCTTAAGTAGAACAAAGTGATGCAATTAGTGAATGCTGATCACCTGTCTTACTTATAAGGAAGGTTTTTTATTGCTGTAACTGTTTCTGAAGAAGTTTGCTATCAGGCTGACAAAAAGCGCTTTAAACAGTGGAATAAATAGTGTTATTTGACTCTTCTCGGACTGTGTTGCTGGTTTTTTGAACCTGTTTTTGGATTTAAATACTGCAGTAGATCAGGTGACACAGTTGATGCAGTAACACCCTCCTGTCTGTTGTAGCATATATTGATTGGAATAGCCCAAGTTCAAAACCAAATTACTCCACACTACTCACTGACATAAATCTTCACATCATCCTACTGATGTGTCAGACATACACAACACATATGGAGACCAGACAACAGTACATCTGATAAATATCAGGACATAACATCACAGTAGGGAAACTGCACTGAGCTGCTAAGCATGTCACCAAGTACTGCCTAAACTACAGGCAGACTGACACAACACAAACCCAGTTTTGCTATGGGGGAATAAACATGTAATTGCAAATGTATCAGGCACTACAGGGATGTAACAACACTGACCAACAGACACCAGTGTGAAAGTACATACCCAGAACCAGTCTCACCACATTCAAAGTGCCATACTGGTAAGCCACAGGAACAGTAGAGTATATGGTCTGTGTGAACAAAGTCATCAGCATGTTTGCCTCTCACACACTACCCCTATATATACTGGCCCCATTCACAGTGTAGTCTGAAGCCTGACTGTGGTATGGGACATGGCTGTCTGCCCCTACAAACATATCCAGCTGATAGAGCACCAGAAGCTGGAGCAGCATGCAAAGTCAGATAGAAAAAAACCCTCAACACTTACATCTATCCCCCTTCCTACACAGGCCATATAACACATTCACAATACACTGCTACACAATCCTGACAGCCTGTCAGCAATTGCCAGAAATACACAGTCTTCTCAACTGTGTAGAGTCCCACAGAATGTCCAGGGTTTGTCCTCATATATAAGGCCTTCTACACGTAACATGTCTGGCAGTCTGATACATCACTGGGATGATATCTGGAATGAAGTCACTATATACTGATAATACTATACCTATACACCTCTTAGAGCATGACATCTGGACAAAGCATGACATACTTGGGGGCAGAGGCCCAAACACAGGGTCATTATTGACATATTGCTGTCATAAACTGAGAAAGTTGCTGGTGTAACAGGGTTGTTGTAACATATCTGTTCTGATGGATATTTAGTCAGAAACACACATGGATGTTACCATTTACTAACTGCAATCCTCAGAGTATGCTACTGAATTTCCAAGGCCAACAAATGTGTGAGTAACACACCAAATATAAGAGTCCAAACTCTGGCCAGTCTGCGGATAGCCCTACAGTTGAAAATCATGTCAACCACATAGCACTATCAGACTTAAATTCATGGAGAGCAGCCATATCCACACAAACCCTGTCAAACTAGCATTACTTCAACTGTATACCAGCAATACTTACATTCTGTCCCTATGTCTGGAATATTCTCCCCCAGTTTGTTGAGCTGTCTCCACAGTGTTTATTGTAAGAGGTATTCCCAACTACAGTCTATGATGCTGTTCATCACAAACCTCCATGAAGTACTCCTCCTAGACAAGGAAAAGGGGCAATGCCCACATGAAGTACTCAGTTATAGGAGTGTGTTTCCATGCTGTTGGGTATGGGAATGATACCACAGCTGTTCCACATGCAGTTAGCAAGTGGGGGACTCCAATTGGTGCACAGGCTATCAGATGCTCATGAGCTTTATCTACTAAAGGCAAGATGCTGCCAATACAAAACAGATGTATATCCTACATCTGTCAGGCACACACACGCACACATGCACACACGCACACATGCACACACGCACATATGCACACACGCACACACACACACACACACACACACACACACACACACACACACACACACACTGAGACTGATGGAGTATACCAACTGAACTGAAAACAAATAAACACCACTATGTCAAACAATGAAGCCTATAATGGAATGTAGTAGTGGGCATGTAAACATGGAAAATAGGAAGTTCAAACAATATTATGTCTCAACAACACTTGCTGTACTGATATATTTCTGAGCAGAACCTATAGCCATAGAAACCGTGTCTGTCTGCAGTGACATGGAACACAGCTCAGGGTCCTGAGTCACCCTAGGAAAGGATGGCTCACATATGACCACTACTGGAGTGTGTGTTGCACAATACTGACTGTGACACTGCTAAGCCACACCCAGTGCAAATCATACCATCAGTAACTCTGCTACTTCCAGGTCTGACTTGTGCCTCTTTTTTTCAATGACAATGTCTCCAACCCATATAACATAGCTGGTCTCACTACCCTCTTGAAGACCTCCGCTATCACTCTTAATGGTACTTGCCTGTCACAAATCACACATGACACTCTTCCCCACCACCCACATCCTGCCTGTACTCACGTCTTTACCTTTCCCCCACACTTGCCATCACTCTGAACTGTTGTTCCCAAGTATTAACAACTATCCACCTTTGAAAACTGTACTCCCTGC
Organism: Protopterus annectens; assembly: GCF_019279795.1. NCBI lineage: Eukaryota > Metazoa > Chordata > Ceratodontiformes > Protopteridae > Protopterus > Protopterus annectens. The sequence continues at coordinate 1,197,078,016 of NC_056725.1, read as the reverse complement.
ATCCTCACCATTCCTCCATCCTCCCTCCCATTCACACACATACATTCTGTCTTAGTCCTGCTGAACATCATTTCTCCCCTCTCTAGACCATACCTCCTCCTCTCCAGGGTCTCCTCAACCTGTTCTCTACTCTCACTACAGACCACAATATCATCTGCAAACAGCACAGTCTAGGGGGACTCCTGTCTGATCATGTCTGTCAACCTGTCCATCGCCACTGCAAATAAGAAAGGGCTCATAGCTGATCCCTGATGTACTCCCTCCTCCACCTTAAACACAGCTGTCATTCCCAATGCAGAACTCACTGCCATCACACTAGCCTTGTACATATCCTGTAGCATTCTTATGCATTCCTCCACCACTCCTGACCACCTCATACAATACCACAACTCCTCTCTAGGCATCCTGTTATATGCTGTCTCTAAGTCCACAAAGACACAATGCAGCTATGTCTGACCTTCTCTGTATGTCCCCCTCAACACTCTCAGAGCAAACATCGCATCTGTACTGCTCTATCCTGGCATGAAACCATGCTGCTGATCAGTAATCCTCACCTCCCTTCTTAGCCTAGCTTCCACCACCCTTTACCATTACATCATGCTGTGACTGATCAATTTTTTTATTTATTTATTTTTATTTTACATTTGTTGACCGGGATAGTCCGACTGGATGCATGTCCATTTTCAGCGGAGGCCCGGGGAGAAAAGCTCCAAGGGTAAGCAGATACAGCATTAAATAATACCAGCATTACATATTACAAAAAGACTATTTACAGAGATTACATAAGTAAGCAAGTTAAACAAGTTCCACAGGTTACAGTTAATCCTGAGCACAAGTCAGGATTAAATTAAATTACACAGTAAACTGGTTAACAGATTTTTACACATTCTAGAGAGAGTTAGCCAGGCTTGATACATTGACATAGCCAGTTAAGTGACAAATGTTGTTTGAGTCTAGTTTTAAATTGACCTAAGGTGGAAAGTAAGGTAATATCAGCTAGAAGAGAGTTCCAGGATCTACTTACAGAGTTTGCAAAGAGAGAATCACTGGCTGTGTTATTAGTTTTGCTAGTCTGAATTAGTAGTTTGTTAGAGGATCGAAGCAGTCTAGGATTGTTATAGGGGGTGATAATATTTTTAAGTGCAGGAGTATTGTCTGGATTATAGAGGATTTTATAGGTCATAATCAGTTGGTTATACTGGATTAGGCTGTGTAGTTCAAGCCACCCAAGCTGATTTAGATTGATGGAATGATGTGTCCTAAAAGGCAGCCCAGTGGCAAACCTGGCAATGTGGTTGTAGCAAATTGAGAGTTTGTTAAGGACAGTCTTGTTTAAATTCGAGAGTAGAGGGGATGCATACAGAAGGGTTGAAAGAAGGTGAGAGCGAGCTATGGCAATTTTAGCTGGAGGGGTTAGGAAGGCTTTATTCTGTAAAGTGACCCTAGTTTTTTATTGATGGTTTTGATAGTTTGGTTAACATGTAGGTCAAATTTTAGATTATTGTCTATGATGACACCTAATAGTTTTGTAGATGGGTCAGGGGAGATTATTGTGCCATCATTTGATTTTATGGTAAAGGTGAAAGCGGTAGACCTACGTGTTGGTGAAAATAACAGCATTTTAGTTTTTTTGGGATTTAGGATCAGACGATGTTCAGAAAGCCAGTTTTCTATTGTATTAAAGGTGGTCTGGGTAGCTGACCATAACTCTACTGGAGATGTGGCTGAGCAAATCAGAGTAGAGTCGTCAACATATTGAATACAGCTGACTTTTGGGATGACAGTATAAAGGTCGTTAATGAAGATGGAGAACAGCAAGGGCCCTAGTATAGAGCCTTCTGGTACTCCAAGGATGTTAGGTAGAAGGTTAGAGAGTTTGTTCTGCCAGAGGACAGCCTGCTGTCGACCATTCAGGTAGGACTGAAACCATTGGAGGGCTCCAGTATCTAGACAGAATGTTTGCAGGGTGTGGATTAAAAGTTGGTGATCAACCATATCGAATGCCTTGGAAAGATCCAAAAAGAGGGCTGAGGATATATAATTATTGTTGCGATTATGGTTTATGGTGTTAGTAAAGGCTAGGAGGGCTGAAGTAGTGCTGTGATGAGGACGGAAGCCATGCTGACTGTCTGCCATAAGGCAATTTTGGATTAGGTGGTGCATGAGTTGTCTATGAATGCATTTTTCCATAATCTTTGTAAGTGGAGAGAGTATAGCTATTGGCCTATAATTGGATAATTCAGTAGAGCTGCCTCCTTTGTGAAGTGGGATTACATAGGATATTTTCCAGATGGTGGGAATTTTAGCTTCTACTATAGTTTGATTGATTAGTATTGAGACGGGGTAAGCAATAGCATCAGCTGATTTTTGTAGGTACTCGGCAGGGAGTTGATCAGCAGAAAGTGTAGTGGGTTTTAATTTTTTGATCAAGGTACGGATAAGTGAAGTGGTGACTGGTTGGAAGCTGAACGCAAGTTGGTTTCTAGGGGTGCTACTTTCAGGACCAGGGGAGCTAGGAGGTAGTTGGCTAGCTAGGGCTTGAATTGTCTCAGTAAAGAATTGGTTAAAACTATCAGAAACATCTTCAGGGGTTTTATCAATAGTAGTAGCAGGGATTGGGGTTGAAGTTTGTCCAGGATGTAGTAGATTATTTAAACCTGCCCAAAACTTCTGAGGCTTATTTTGATTTACTGTCTGTAATAGCTGCCTAGCTTGAGCATTTTCTGGCTTGTTAAACTTGATTTCTGTATTAGTAGCTGTATTTAGAGCACAACCAAAAGCTGTTTGCTGAATTTCCTGTTTGCACTTAATTTTAAATCGTTTTTTTCTTAAAACTTGCATATTTTCTGTCCTTGACCTAGCACTCTTGTGTGGGGTCATTTACTGCACTGTTATAACTTGATATTACTTGTGAACCTCTGCTATCTCTGTAAAAAACAAATAAAAAATCTTGCTTTTTTCCCACTTTTCTGAGAGTTAAAAAAGTTCAGTTACAGGCTTGCTGTTCCTGAACTGTTTGAAAGTTTCTGTGAGGCCATTTTTGCTTGGGCTGAAGGAGGGTCTCTGTGTTTATCAGTGGCAGTGACTAACATTGAGCAGCTTCCCTGCCCCCCGGAGAGGTGGTTACTGACTTGAAACTGTAGTTTTATTGGCCACTAGGGGTCATTTCCATAACTCCTTCATTTGTTCTCAGAGGAGTGGTTTAGGGCAGTGACTTGTGGTTTGTTGGCCAATTTGGGTCATTTCCTGTCTTTTCCAGCCCCCTGCTATAAAGCACGCTTTAGCGCGATTTAGCCCGATTTAGCCCGATTTAGCGGGGAGTTGCTACTGTTGCACACTAGGGCAGCGCCGGTTAAGCAGGTTTAAACTATTCGGGCTACCTAAAGTCCACTCTTCAAATTTTCCCTTAAAACTACCTTCCTCGAACTATACTACTGATCTAATCAGCGTATCCTATAATTAAAAAGATCATCTCTACTTGACTCCAAGTAGACTATTCTCTATCTGTTAAACGTAACACTTGCTCCTACAGTACTTATTACCTTGATACGGCACTCTTGTCATAGCTAGTACCCCAAAAAGGCAACCCCCCATTTCTCGGTCACCCACGTCCCCCGGAATCTTGTTTTAAAGTTTTTTGTCTATTCCTTCTAGCATGTCGAGGGATCAGTTGCTAGTGTCCTCTCCTGCTCAGCTGGTGAACCTGGGAATATTGAGGCAATGTTACAATTGCCTCATGTACACAGACAACCCTCTCCTCCTCCCACAAAACACAAATACATGCGAGAGATGCAACTATACGGCCAAACTGGAGGCTGAGCTCTCTCAACATAGGACTGGCAAGACCAGTCAGGAGGAGAAGGTTACCACACACACTATAGACCCAGTCTCACATATTACCATTACAACCTCAAATCATACACATAAACACACAAAGACATACTCGGAGGCTCTGATCAAAAATCTACCTAAACAGCAGAGGCCACCAAAGCAGACACCCAAACAACCACCACCTCAGAACACAACACCTGCAACACATAGACCTCACAGTCAGAGTGTCAAACAGTCACAGCCCTTAAGGCCAAACACAATGCCAGACACACTAGTCATTGGTGACTCCATAGTCAGACACACTGACGTCCCGCTCACCAGACTGAGTAAGGAGAAGGTCACAGTAAGCTGCCTGTCGGCGCTAGAATCCGCCACATAACGCAAGCACTCAGGTCTCTCAACAGCAGGTACAAATATGATTCAGTCATTGTCCACGCTGGTGTAAACGACCTGAGACGCACCTCCTTGGACTACATGAAAAGAGACATTGAGGAGCTCTCTGATTATGTAGCCCAGACAGGTATGACCCTGACCTTGAGCAGTATCCTACCTTCACCAAGAATGATGCCACAATACAGAGATAAGATGATCAGCTTTAACAATTGGCTTAAACACTGGTGTCATTCAAAGGGGATCCAGTGTCTGTCTGCCTGGGATGACATGCTGGACAAGCCACGCTGCTTCAAGGGACGGCTTGCACCTGTCACCCCTGGGATTCCGGATATTGGCAAAGGCTCTTGCCACCCCATAGTGCCTTTTAGGCAAGGCTCAAATTCTAAACCTACCACCCTAGAACACAAAAAGGAAAAACTAAGGGTAATGCTGCTCAATGCCAGAAGTCTAAATCTCAAAATGCACACTCGAGGCCCTTCTCAGTATGGAGAACATCGATGTCTGTGCTATGACAGAAACCTGGTTCAAGGCTCCTGAGAGCACCCCAGCTATCAGGTTTTACCTCATATCATGCTCCGCCCCAAAATCTGGACAATACCAAGAAAGGAGGGGGTATCCATTTTCATCATGGACACCCACACCTCAAGACTGGTGGCAACGCACGATGCATCGGAGACCATCCAGGTGCAATTAACCATAGGCAAGACTGCTCTGCAAATTGTAGCATGTTACAGGTCACCCTCACAAACTCAGGAACCACACATGGCCTTCCTGAAAACACTAGAGGGGATAAATGTATCACCAAACACCATCATACTAGGTGACTTCAATTACCCTAATATAGACTGGGAACACTACTCAAGCCCAAACACCCTAGCCCAAAAGTTCCTGGAATTCATAAACTCAAATGCCATGGAACAACTAGTCACCATCCCCACAAGAGGAGATAACATACTTGATCTCATCATCATGAACATGGGAGCACAATGTTCAACACCGGAGGTGTACCCCTCACTGGTGAGATCAGACCACAAACTAATCTCGCTGGAGGTCCTCATCCCCCCCCCACCCGAAATAAAAAAGACCACAGTAAAAACTTCTCAAAAGCCGACTTCACACTTCTAAAGACTAGTGTGGTCTCCTTTAAGGCCCCCGAGCCGGCGGAAAACAGTACTCAAGCCGCTGAATCACTTACAAATGCCTTCTACCAGCACCTGCAGGACTGCATGGATAAGGCAATCCCAAGCAAAACAAAGACTCTTTGTACCAAAGGCAAGCATCCAGTCTGGTGGACCCCAGCCATAAACAAACTCTACAACAAAAGGAGGAAGCTACTACAAGATAGAGCAAAATCCTTAAAAGGTAAGACACCCTTGATCACTATAAGTAAAAACTAAGAGCTCTCATAAAATCATCCAAAGCAAATTTCGAGAGAAAAATAGCTAAAGACTCAAAAGACAATCATAAGGCCTTCTTTAGCTATGTTAGAAACCTGGGAGGAAACTCCCAGATATGCTCAGAGCTAGTTCAAAATGATGTGAAGATTACTGATCCTACAGACATTGCCAACATACTGGCTGACAGGTTCAGTGCAAACTTCTCCCCTCCCCCAAAAGGAGAGATATCTATACCAAACGATTGCAGCCCCCAAACATCTCCAGCGCCCAAGTGAGAACTGCTCTCTCCAAAGCAAAAACACAGCATCCATGGGACCTGATGGTGTCCCCGGCTGTGTGCTCCATGAACTCAATGAGGAATTAAACCCACAGCTAGGACAGCTGTTTAATCAAAGTCTTACCTCTGGATACGCACTCCAGGAGTGGCGCACTGCAACTGTGGTACCACTTCACAAAGGCGGTGCCTCCACCGACCCTGGAAATTACCGCCCATTAGCTTGACAAGCCTTATCTGCAAAGCCATGGAGAGGATCATAATGGACCTCATAAATAAAGACATAGGGAATTTGCAGACTTTGGATCCAACCCAGTTTGGCTTTGTCAAAGGCAGATCATGCCTTTTAAACTTGGTTGACTTTTTCAAACAATCACCAAAGCCATTGATGAGGGAAAGGCAGTCCATACAGCCTACCTCGATCTGGCTAAGGCCTTCGATACAATACCCCATTCGGGTATCATTGAAAACTCATCAGCTTAAATGTCAACCCATACATCACAAGATGGGTTGCAAACTGGCTGAGTGACAGAACCCACAGGGTCAGAGCTGCTGGCGCCATGTCAGACTCAAAGCCTGTCACAAGTGGTGTCCCACAGGGCTCAGTCCTGGGCCCACTCTTGTTTGGCATCTACTTTTCCAAGTACAAGCAAACACAGGAGGGTTATGGCTGACAAAGTTTGCAGATGACTGCAAACTGGGCCATAGTAGAAAACACATCTGACACAGATATCCTTCAGAAGGGTCTCACAGAAACGGATAACTGGTGCCAGAGCCACGGCCTAAAGTTAAATGCCAAAAATGCATAGTCATACCCTTCGAAAAACAAGGTTACCCCTAGCTACCAAATAGGTGGCAATCCACTGAGCACAGAAGAAGTTATCAGGGACCTGGGGACCCAGGTTGATAGTAGTCTGTCATTTGACACCCATGTAGCTAAAGTAGTTAGGAAGACCTTCTACATTGCCCACCTTATCATGAAGGGATTCTCATCTAGATCAAGGGAGGTCATAGTCTCCCTTTACTCATCACTCATCAGACCAATGATTGAGTACAATGCCCCATTCGGAATGTATCTGACCCGACACTTGCAGCAGCTGGAGAGGCCACAAATGTTCCTCACCAAAAGGATAAAGGGTCTCAAAAATCTGTCCTATGCTGCCCGACTGAAAGAACTCCAGCTCTATTCAGTCGCCACTTGCTCAGAGGTGACCTTTGCCTAACATACAAGGCCATGTCAAACCCAGATTTGATGAATATGCTTCACCTCAAAAAATCTAGATCCATCAGAGCCACAAGGGCGGGAGACTTAAACCTTGGCACGGCTATTAATAGGACGTGCTGGAGGGATAGATTCATCACCCAAAGACTCCCTATGCTGTGGAACAAAATCCCGGTACATGTGAGGCAGAGCACCTCGCTGGCCTTGTTCAAGAGAAATCTTGACCAATGGATGGGAGATCGCAGATATACCCCAGGGATTACCTCAGTGTCACTGCTCGACAGAGGCACAGCAAAATAACGGGTATAGTTCCCCATACTAAAGGGGTGGCGTAAGCCACAAAACGATGGGCTAGGCTTGTAAATGCCCTCGGGCAGATAGCCTAGTATGAACCTATGAACCTATGAAATTACAGTAGTATTGTTTTTTGTCTTGTAAAATTGATTTTTTGGTTTCATTCCTGGATTGCCTGTATTTAATGTGATCTTGAGGGTCTTTAGAAGAACGCCATAAAGCCCATGCTTTGTTTCTAAGGGTAATTTTGAGTTTAGACTCTATTGAAAGCCATGGTGCAGTTTTTGCCTTGGTTCTCTTTGAATGAACAAGTGCATGCAAATCAAGGATCTCAAGGAATTTGTTGTTAAAGTATGCTACTGCTTCCTCTAAGGGGAGGTGATTTAGAATAGACCAATTACATGAGTTTAGTTCTTGTTGGAATTTGGCAGGGTCAAAGTTTTTATTGTTTCTAACCTTTCTGAGTAAGGGTTGTTGGGAATTAATGGTTTTGTGCTTAATTACATATGTGAGAAGGTGATTGCTTAGGCCTTAAAGGAGGGTACCAGAGGTGTACAGTTGGGGGTGACTGTTTATGAGTACCCAGTCAAGTATACTTTCTTTTTGGTTGGGTTTACCTATCCTGGTAGGGGTGGATATGATTTGTGTAAATGCATGCAGGTTAATATGGGTGGTTGGGGATTCTGAGGAACAGGTGCCCCAGTCTATGTTAAAGTCTCCAAGTAGTAGGGTTTCTTGGGGGTAGTGACATGATAGCCAGTGCAGGATATCTTCAAATGTAGATATATTGTTACCTGGGGGAATGTACATACAGATGATATTAATGCATTTATTTTTATTAAGTTGCAATTTGGTGGCAAGAATCTCTGAGTTATTAATCTGAGGAGGTTGTATTACATCTATAGTGACATTCAACTCAGATTTATAGAGTACAGCTACCTCACCCCCCTTCCTCGAAGCATGATCCAGCCTGTGTATGTTGTACCCAGGTGGGAACACTTCATTGTCTTTAGTGTTAGGTTTTAACCAGGTTTCAGATAAACAGAGAATCTCAGGGGAGTGGACATCCAGAAGTGTATGCAATTCATGTACCTTGTTATTAATGCTTCTAATATTGAGATGACAGACTAGGAGAGAGTTAGTTGGCCTATTAATTGCAGGTTTGTAGCTTAGATTACAAGTAGAGGGGGTATGTGTATCTGAAGTGAGTGGGCCAGGGTTGGGGTGAATATCACCACCAAGTATTAGGTTGAGTCTATACTTGATGATGAACTTCAGGAATTTGTTTATTAGTTTGTGGTAGTGTTTGGATCTAGAGCTAATGTGCCTGGGGATGAGATGTTGATAGACTGAACAAGATGTTGGATAGGATCTGGTACTGTAAGTATGGTTGAAGGTGGAAGGATTTACAGCTGGGGTGATAGTATGGCCTTTTGGGACCTGAAATCCTGTGAGAAACTGTTTTTCATACAAGGTAAGGAGGTATGGTGTGAACAAGAGGGGTAGTAAAGAGAAGTATATCATTATATGAGATGCAGCTAGTGAGTTAAGGAACTGTTTTACCTGGTGATGCAACACCAGAAGATAGAGTGATGTGATAAAGGTACTGGAAGGGGGATGGGAGAATGCCAGATGAAAGCTAATAGGTGCTATTAAAATGTAGGTAGTAGAATGGGGGTGGGTGGAATTATCCCAGATGAAAGCAGATAGGATCTAGAAAGTGGAGGAGTGGCTATTGTACTATAAATTTAGAGGTACTGGGGGTGGGAGGGAATTGGGGGCAGGAGGGGAGCGAAGAGAGCCCGAGCATAGCGAGGGTGAACGTAGTGGGACTATTGCAGTTTACAAGGTTTCCTAAGGTGTCCTAAAGCTATAAGGTAAGTATTACAGCTCTTAATGTAAGAGTCAATTTACTTCAGTTACAGGGGAAGGAGGCAACCACTCAAGTAGAAACAAAGAGCCCTATGGCTGAACAATATGGTGACCTGCTTAATTACAAAGCACTGTAAGTGAAAGCTTAACAAATGCTTTTTGTGTGTGTAACCTACACTGTTTAAATGTTGAGAGAAACTGATTGCAGTCCTGTAGACACCGTTTTGTAGGGAACTGTAGAGTTCAACTAGGAAAAGAGAAAAGCAGAGATTCTAGGGTAAGCATGAAGGCAACAACAGGCAGTTATTATATAATAATGCATTCAGAAAGGTTTGGTGGAGGGGTAAAGTAGCATACTTCAGAATGAACTAAGATTTATAGCTAAGAAACCTAAGCAAGAGAGCAATGCAGTAAATAAACACTTGCCAGATTTTAAAGATATACCAGAAAAACTAAACAAATTATTCACAATTGTACAACTGGAAAATTGCCAGTAAAAGCACTTCAGGTATAGCTATCCCAAGTTATTCAAGTCATAAAAGCACTTCTTCAATGTGTGTGTGCAATTTAAACATTAAAAAACACATGCAGCAAGGAGGAGCTCTGATTATACACTTTCTCTAGGTACAGGTTCAGTTTAAACACAAATATTACCACAGAAATTCAGTAAAGTCACTAGCTACTTATAGAGCCTCTGAAAAAATAGAGCAGTCTGTGCAGAACCAGAATTTAGCAGCAGGTCATTCAGTTACACAAAAACAGTAAAAGATCCATACAATGAAGAAACTTACACTAAGTCACACCAGGTCAGCCAAGGGGAGAAGAGAGAGGGAAATCCTAAGCACCTAGATTTGAAAATGATGCCGGTACTGAATTGTAGCAGTTTAACCTGTTTGAGGAAAGAGGGGGATGGGGGAAAAGAGAAGGCAGTGGGAGTGGTTACAAGGAATACCCTGATTGATTCAAGACACCACACCAGAGATAAGTTGAATGTAAGGGTCTAAAATCTGCACTCAGCACTGTGTTATTTGCACTCAGTACTTTAATTTTGATGTTACTTGCACTCAGCACTGTAATTTCACTTATGTTTAGCAGGAAAGACAGACCAACAGTATACAATTTTGGGAATTTTTACAAGGGTTACTTGTTCAAATGTCAGGCTATTGCAGTTTACAAGGTTTCCTAAGGTGTCCTAAAGCTATAAGGTAAGTATTACAGCTCTTAATGTAAGAGTCAATTTACTTCAGTTACAGGGGAAGGAGGCAACCACTCAAGTAGAAACAAAGAGCCCTATGGCTGACCAATATGGTGACCTGCTTTATTACAAAGCACTGTAAGTGAAAGCTTAACAAATGCTTTTTGTGTGTGTAACCTACACTGTTTAAATGTTGAGAGAAACTGATTGCAGTCATGTAGACACCGTTTTGTAGGGAACTGTAGAGTTCAGCTAGGAAAAGAGAAAAGCAGAGATTCTAGGGTAAGCATGAAGGCAACAACAGGCAGTTATTATATAATAATGCATTCAGAAAGGTTTGGTGGGGGGGTGAGGTAGAATACTTCAGAATGAACTAAGATTTATAGCTAAGAAACCTAAGCAAGAGAGCAATGCAGTAAATAAACACTTGCCAGATTTTAAAGATATACCAGAAAAACTAAATAAATTATTCACAATTGTACAACTGGAAAATTGCCAGTAAAAGCACTTCAGGTATAGCTAGCCCAAGTTATTCAAGTCATAAAAGCACTTCTTCAATGTGTGTGTGCCATTTAAACATTAAAAAACACATGCAGCAAGGAGGAGCTCTGATTACACACTTTCTCTAGGTACAGGTTCAGTTTAAACACAAATATTACCACAGAAATTCAGTAAAGTCACTAGCTACTTATAGAGCCTCTGAAAAAAATAGAGCAGTCTGTGTAGAACCAGAATTTAGCAGCAGGTCATTCAGTTATACAAAAAAAACAGTAAAAGATCCATACAATGAAGAAACTTACACTAAGTCACACCAGGTCAGCCAAGGGGGGAAGAGAGAGGGAAATCCTAAGCACCTAGATTTGAAAATGATGCCGGTACTGAATTGTAGCAGTTTAACCTGTTTGAGGAAAGAGGGGTGGGGGGGTGGGGGAAAAGAGAAGGCAGTGGGAGTGGTTACAAGGAATACCCTGATTGACTCAAGACACCACACCAGAGATAAGTTGAATGTAAGGGCCTAAAATCTGCACTCAGCACTGTGTTATTTGCACTCAGTACTTTAATTTTAATGATACTTGCACTCAGCACTGTAATTTCACTTATGTTTAGCAGGAAAGACAGACCAACAGTATACAATTTTGGGAATTTTTACAAGGGTTACTTGTTCAAATGTCAGGCTATTGCAGTTTACAAGGTTTCCTAAGGTGTCCTAAAGCTATAAGATAAGTATTACAGCTCTTAATGTAAGAGTCAATTTACTTCAGTTACAGGGGAAGGAGGCAACCACTCAAGTAGAAACAAAGAGCCTTATGGCTGACCAATATGGTGACCTGCTTAATTACAAAGCACTGTAAGTGAAAGCTTAACAAATGCTTTTTGTGTGTGTAACCTACACTGTTTAAATGTTGAGAGAAACTGATTGCAGTCCTGTAGACACCGTTTTGTAGGGAACTGTAGAGTTCAAACTGTTTAAATGTTGAGAGAAACTGATTGCAGTCCTTTAGACACCATTTTGTAGGGAACTGTAGAGTTCAAACTGTTTAAATGTTGAGAGAAACTGATTGCAGTCCTGTAGACACAGTTTTGTAGGGAACTGTAGAGTTCAAACTGTTTAAATGTTGAGAGAAACTGATTGCAGTCCTGTAGACACCGTTTTGTAGGGAACTGTAGAGTTCAAACTAAGTCACACCAGGTCAGCCAAGGGGGGAAGAGAGAGGGAAATCCTAAGCACCTAGATTTGAAAAAATGTTATCCATCTGTAGTTACTACAGCTCTGCACCCCCCTTATTCTTATAATCGGTACCCAAACACATCTTATCCACTCTTCATGCATCGTCTCACTTTCCTAGATTACAGAAAACAAACCAGTTAAAAAGACCACTGCCATTTGGCCTAAACACATCCATGCTTCCACAGGTATGTCATCTGGACCAATAGCCATTCCATTCTTAAACCTCTTCATAGCTATCCTTACTTCTCCATTGATAATCTGTTGCACATCCTGATTCACCATACCCACATCATCCAGCCTTCTCACTCTCTCATTCTGTTTATTCAACAGGCCATCAAAGTACTGTTTCCACCTGCTCGATACATTCTCCTCGCTAGTGGGTTCACTTCCACCATTATCGTTTCCCAGCCTTATCTGCTGCACATCTTTGCTAGCTACATGCTTCTGTCAAGCCAATCGGTACAAGTCCTATTCTCCATCCTTGGTGTCCAACCTTATATACAACCCTTCTGATACCCCATCCGCAGCCTTTACCACCACTCTCTTTGTGATGCACCCCATCTTCCTATACACCTTTCTACTTTCTTCATCTGTCTGACAATCCCACTTCTTCTTGGCCAACCTCTTTCTCTGTATACTCTCCTGTACTTCCTCATGCCACCACCGGGTCTCCTTGTCCTCCTTCCTCTGTGTAGATGTCACACCAAGCCCCTTTCTACTCATCTCCCTTACTAGCTCGGATGTAGTTACCCAGATATTTGCTAACTCTTTACTGCCACCCACTGGCTGTCTTAACTCTTCCCTGAACTCAACCTCACAATCACCCTTTCTTAGTATCAACCATTTGATCTGTGGTGCTGCCCTCACACTCTTCCCTCTCTTCTCGATCACCAATGTCATCCCACAGACCAACCTCCCATGCTGCCTAATTACACTTTCCCCTGTCACCACTTTACAGTTACCAAACCCCTTCAAACAGGCCCACCTGCATAGGAGATAATCCACCTGTGTGCATCTTCCTCCACTCTTTTATGTCATCCTATGCCCCTCGGTCTTGTAAAACTATGTATTCACCACACCCATGTCCAACCTCTGTTGCAAACTCCACCACCATCTCACCTTCTGCATTCCTTTGCTTAACACCATACCTACACATCATTTCTGCATCCCCTCTGTCTCCTTCATCAACATGCCTATTAAAATTTACTCCAATCACGCACCCTTGGGTACATGCATCACCACTTCATCCAACCACACCAAAGTACATCTGTCTCATCCATCACACATGTAATTAGCGGAGCATATGCACTAACAACTGTCAACATTACACCATCAGTTCCCAGCCTCCTGAACATCACTGTACCTGACACTCTTATCACCTCCGCAAACACTCTTGACATAATGTCCCTTCAGGTTAACCACTACACCATTTCCCCTCCCATATACACCATGATAGAACTATTTATACCCAGCTCTGATACACACAGTTGTACACCCCTTCCATCTGGTCTCTGGCATACACAATATATCCACCTTTCCTCTGTCCAGGATATCAGCTAGCTCTGTCCCCATACCAGTCATACTCACAACATTAACAGATCCTACCCTCACTACCACACACCTAGCCTTTAACCTCTCTGCCTGTCATATGAGCATCAGACATCCTCCAGGCTATGTCTGTGAATGCAAAGTTTACTGCACTATCAAATGACATATGTGTGTTACAGCAATATGAAGAAAGTGTCACTAATTGTGGCCCATAGCCCAACAGGTATGTGCATTGTCCTACAGATGTCCTGCCCTAACAGGTTGACATATCTGACTGAACAGCAAGACTGTCATTACAGTGTGCCATACTGACATAGAACAGAGATGTATAGTAGGTATTACCTGTGCATATGTATGTATGGGTAGGTGTACCTGTCTACCTCACAGCAACTGACATGGGATGCAAAACGTCAGGTGAATAAATTGTACATGTTGTACATGTGTGTAACCTTAGTTTCTGTGCATCCAACAGAGTTACACCAATACAGCTACTGGTTGTGTCATTGCCCTGACACAGCCATGGGTAGTATAATAAGCATGCGTATCATGTTGAATTGTAGAGGTGGCCAGCTATGTTCTGACTCTGTGTCCATGCCTACTACAAACAGATATATAATCACCCACATAGCTGTATGGCCCCAGCAATACCTTAGATGTAAAACCTGTCTCCACCAAAGTAGAGAAAACTCCTTTGCTGGACAGCAGCAATGCACAAAGTACATAATGTGATACTATATTGGTTGTACAGGGCAAAGTAGGAGCAGGCACCAACTGGGTGGTATGCCAACCTTTGTTTGAATGAGCACATTAGGTCACAGGTGGATTACTGCAAGGCTAACTATGAGTACAAATTGGACACATCCACTAAGGGCAACCACAAGGCCATCTTCAAATATGTCTGCAGTCTCAGAGGCACCAAGCCAACCCAACCCACCCTGTAATTTTGATCAAACACAGCACATACACACACACCATAGCTACAGCCAACCTGCTGCAGACAGGTTTAGGGCAAACATCACCACACTGTATCACCAGCAATATAGGTGAATATACATATCATGGATCGGGTGAAAACTGCCTAATCAAAGTTAACAAAAGCAAGTGTCCCCTTGGGGCATGATAACATTCCTGTCTGCATCCTACATGAACCCAGGCATATGCTTCCAGCTCCATTACGCACTGTATGCAAGCAAAGCTTGAGCACCGCTGACATCCCATCTGCAAGAAACGTGGCCACTGTCATCCCTCTACACAAATGTGAATGATGAATGGTGGTTTATGCAATGTACTGGCCCTCACTGGGGGGAAAATGACACATCAGGACCAGGAGTACAATGCATGTTCATACAGTGCTGCCAGGTGTATGATGTGTTTATAAGTGGTGGCTAATGATAATCCATATGCATGTGCTGGCTTTGTAAAGAACACTGGGCAATGTCTGAGGTCCTGTGATGTGTTTCCCTGTGTATGTCTTCCAGGTGCCATGCAGTGGCAACCGCCTTACACCGATACAAAGACAGCAGCCATCACAGAAGCTGTACTCTTAAACTATGCCATCCTTTCAGGCAGTAGCCGACAAAATCTGCAGGAGCTGACTGCCCTGTCGGATGAGATGGTCCACAGAGTGAACGTGTTGGACCACCATGGATGCACATATGATCAGGTCAGGCATAGTGCATCTGACCTGATATGTCGTGTCTGGCAAAGGGCTGCTGCTGTAGCATGGGACTTTATGGTGACAGAGGAGCTCCTTGCCAACCTTGGGGTAGCCCCCACACAAACTCAAACACGGGAAGCAGCAGTTGTGTAGATGGGTGATACCCAGGCAACAGGTGAGGAGAATCCAGGTAAATTCAAAGTGCACATCAATCTAATGAGGTAGCATTTAAACTGTCTTCTACAGAGTCTCTACATGCATATGTCAGTGCAAAATGGATTAGTGGGTGGGGTGTAGTAATGCACACAAATGCACATCTATGGTGAATGACAGCAAATTGTGTAATATCATAGTGTGTACTGTACCTGTGCAGAAACATAGCATTCATCTTGTACCAATGCCTAACGTGAATCTGCTGAAAATACCTCTCCCTCACAACTAAATAGGTCCCTCTGGTCTACACATGGGACAGCAGCCTGATCCCAGTAAGTATGGGGTTTCCCTGTTGTGGCTCAGCAGTACCGCAGACATGCTAAATTTAATGCATGTGACCATGCACACAACTGTTACACTCAGCCATTTGGCAATATCTGCATGTTCACCTGTGGCGGTGTTTACTGCATTGCTTCACGGTTGTCATAACAGGGGCCTATTTGCAGGAGATGTCACATATCTGTAGCATACCTCACAACCTGTCATTGCAGGACACCTGGACAAAGACCAACAAAATGGGGGGGACAAAGGCCTAAAACTAGGGTCATATTGTAGAAATTTGTGGTATACAGTGCATATAAATGGTGTACACACCTGTTAGAATGTCAGGTATGTGTGATATACAAAAATGAGAGCACAATAGACAAGTTCAAAATACTGCCAACCTGTACAATTCAATTGTAAAGCAAACAAATCTGTTAGGGGAACAATAATGACACAACAATAGTACAACAACGTAGATGCATATTTGTGCACAGACTGAAGCTAGTACTGTGTTGAGGTAGCTTTTGATATAACTACAACAGTACATCTTACTGGGTACACAACAGCCATTGATTACAGAGACTCTTTGATTAACAGCAACTAACGGTCAACTGTCTTACCAGGATTATCCTAACATATACTCAGTTGCCTGCTACAGCAACAGCCATGGTTTACATAGAGCTGACGAAACTGCTAAGGGACCACATATTTGAGATGTAGCAGCCTGGAAAACAGTACCAAAACATTTCCACAGCATTGCACATACCATGGAAAACAGCGCAGACAGTCATCAAAAGGTGGTGAAAATATGGGGCTACAATGACATTGTGAAGGAGTGGACATCCCACCAAAGTTCATGAGAATACAAGACCAATACTGGCCAGGGAGGCTGCCAGGAGCCCCTACAGCAACAGTGAAGGAGTAGCAGGAATCTCCAGCAAGTACTGGGTGTGTACGACATGTTACAACAACCTTCCATGGTCTCCATATGTCCTGTATATAGGGTAGGGATGGAAGATGGCAGAAAATTCCTCACACCAAACAATATTCAGGCCTGGTGAAAGTCTGAAACCAGTACATCAGGTCTCCAACATGCAAGTGAGAAAATGTGTTATGGTAATATGGGATCACGGTTGTACTCTCTGGCCACAATTCTTACAAGTATGTTTGGTGCAAAATCACCATTGCACATCACCACAATAACACCACCCCCACAGTGAAGCATGGTGATGGCAGTGTCCTGCTTTGGAGTTGCTGTTTACAAGCTGGAACTGGGGCTGTAGCCAAATTAGAGGGGATTATGAACAGTTCCAAACACTGGTCCCTTGTGGTGCCAAAACATTCTGGTGTCTGCCACATAGCTCTGGATGGTGAGGAATTCCATCTTTCCACACAACAAATGGCCCAAACCACACATCCATATCAACAAAAGGATGGCGTCACCAGAACACATTCAACATTCTGCACTGGCCGAGTAAGAGACCACACCTACATCCAATAGTATATATGCAAGGTGACCTGAAGAGGGCAGTGCATAGGGGATGCCCTTGCAAGCTGACATAGTTGGAGGTGTTTTGCATGGGAGAGTGTGCACACATTGGCAAGTCAAGATGTGCCATGCTAATAAACACTTTCCCAAGAGGACTGCATGCTGTGATTAAATCAAAAGTTGCATTAACAGAGTATTACTTTAAGGGTGTGCACACTCATGCAACCAGCCTATTGCACCTATTTCAGTTACCAGATGTTGCCTGTAACTGATGTGTATGTTCTGCAGTTGGATTGCACTTGTTATATGTCATATGAAATTATGGCAATGTTATGACCTGATTTCGGAGGTCTCATGTGAAATATCATGAAAACCTGGCATGTTAACAGGTGTGTGTACACTTACTATATCCACTGTAAGCTTGGGAAGTTGTTTGAGTAACTGGCTTTGTTTTAAAATACATGTAGTGCAGGTTATGCAGTCTGCATCTCCAATTAGGACATTACGTAGTGGCACCAATCCACAGAGCAACCCAGTAATGTATCAGACAAACACAGGAGTTTTGAGGAACAGACCAAATATATGAGTCACACTTGTAGACATTCAGCAAAACCCGTACAGTTGGGGAGTATGTTCTGTAGGAGTTGCCACAGTGCTATACAGGTGAACAGCAATAATTTACATGGGTGCAGTGTGTGCTAGGTGAAGGGCCATCATCTACTAACACCACTCATGTATCCCAGAGGTGTATATTAGTAGTAACAGTAATTGGAAAGGGCTGCACTGCATGATGCTGAGGATCCATCCAGACTGTGTATGTTATTGTCTGACTGTGTGTCATGAATGCCCGCAGTTGACTAATGTGAGATTTGTGTTATACCTTTGAGGCACCACACACACACACACACACACACAGACACACACACACACACACACGCACACACGCACACACACACACACACACACACACACACACACACACACACACACACACACACACACACACACACACACACACACTTGCCAGTACTGACATTAGCAGACCAACCTATCTTGTTATTTGTACCATACTATTCCATACTGTTGCACAGGGCTTATAGGGCTGAAGAGTGTGATTCCTGAGTGGGGAGTGATATCCAAGGATTAGATGGGCAGCCTACCTTGTTATCTATTCCATACTGTCACACAGTTATTGCACATGGCACAATGTTTACAGGGCTGCAGAGTGTCTACATGTCCCTCTGCAGTGGATGACAACTGTGGGTCTTGTAATGTGGACACTGGGACATGTACTGGGTGGGCAACAGCAAAAAGTAACAATACCCACCCCCAATGGATATGGTACATACACACACACACACACACACACACACACACACACACACACACACACACACACACACACACACACACTGAGATTAGAACCCCTACCTATCTATTTATTGCTACTACAGTGTTACAAATTTATTGCATGTGCCACAGAGCTTATAGGGTGAAGGTTGTCCAAAGGTACTTTTAAGGTGAGGAACATCACCAGCCCTTGTAAAGTATGGCAATGAGTGATGTACTGGGTGAGAGGGGCCACACAATACTTTAAACTGCACATAAACACACTTACACACACATTTGATGGAACTGGGATTAGAACTCCTACCTAACTAGTTATTTGTACTATAGTGTTATGCAGTTATTGTTCATGCCATAGAGGTTATGAAGATGAGACTTGGCATGGCCTTTCTTTGCATTTTGTAGACTGTGTTATGTTGGTGTTATGGACCCCATGACACTCCCTAACAGGGCACTGTGGGTGAGGCATGGGCATTTGCCATAGGCCTGTAGGCCAGGTGTGACAGATGCAGGCCATCTGTAGCAAGGCAGTGCATTCTCATGATCATATGTTCCCGGGCTGCCAGCAGTGGACAACCCTGGGATGGCACTAGTAAGTTGATTGTGAGTGTTACTGACAATTGCTTTCTGTTTGTGTCGAGCCATCACTCTAGTTGACAGCTGGATGCTGCTTAAGGCTAGGTACATGTCACTGCATTTCTATGGGACTATGGGGGAGTGACACATATGTACACAATACACATTTGCAGAGACTGTGCTGATATTTGCTTAACATTTTGGTCTCATTTAGCATAGTGGTGTGCCCTATCTTTGAGACTACAGGCATAACAGTATCAACCACAGGTCAGATTGTTCTGGCATAAATATTTGTAGTTTCAGACTTCTTACCTTTCAAAGCGATATTGCAACTGCCAGACCTGCTGTGATATCACTGTGTAAAAGTCTGTAGGTGGCAATTTCATGGATATCTCCATGTACGGGCCTTTGCCAGACATTTCTGTATGGTTTTCTACAGCTGATCTGCTGGGTGAGACTGGGGGTGGGTATGGGACCCCCCACTTTGACATCCATGCATGTGACCTATGACACCCCCAGTTATTTGGCTCACCACATATACTGCAGTGGTATTTGTCAACTATGGTGGTACTGCATAATGTGGGTAAGGCAGTACTGGGACTACACTTCCTGCTGTCCCACAGAGCTGTCAGTTGTCTGCTGCTATCCCAGTAAGCCACCCCATTCCCTTGCATGCTTGAATCAATACCATAGATATGCTATCAGAACATTCCACTCCATTCATTAATTTTGTTAAGGAGACTGACTTACCTTGTGCCTGAGAGTGTTGTGAGGATGGTGCTTGAGGGCTGACTATGTCGGATGCATGCAGTACACTGCCAATACATGGTAAGGTATAGGTGGTGTTATGTTTGGCATCCATTTTACTGTGTGTGTGTGAGTCAGAGAGAAAGATCAGTCCCTTGGGCCCTACAGTGTCAGTGCATGTGCTATGCATTGCCTCTTTGCCAAGAACAGGGTATACTGGGCATGCCTCCAACTGCCTACAGGGGCAGGCTCAAGCTGTTCCTCCTCCGAGTCCCTCTGTGCCTGTGGAGACCTTGGCAATGGTGGGGGTCTGTGGTGGCCCTTCCCCATTTTGTTCCTGCTGTAGCTGTTTCCACAGGATCATATTGTGTAGCATGGCACATACTATGAACATGTGTACACATGCGGATGGAGAGTACTGCAAGGCTCCACCAGATATGTCAAGGCAGCGGAACTGTGACATGAACATCCCAAATACAAGCTCTATAATGATCCTGGTTTGTGCGTGTGCCTCATTATGATGTTTTTGTGTGGGTGTGTGTGCATTTCTGATGGGTGTCATCAGCCACGGCTCCAGTGCGTAGCCAGCATCCTCCACCAGATGGCCATATGTGATGTCCCACTGGCAAATGCCTGGTACCAATGCCAGATGTGGAAGTTGTGATAGCTTCCAGGGGTGCCAGCACACACATTCATGATAATGTCCTGGGCATCGCACACAACTTGGCAGTTGATGGAGTAGAACCCCTTGAGGTTTAAGTATACCCTACCCTGGTCACCGGGTAGTGCTTTGATGTGGATGTGCCTGCAGTCTATGGCACCCAGTACCTCCGGGTATTCTGTTACATGGTGGAAGAGATGCATATTGCTGGCCCTCTCCTCACGGGTGCTGGGGAAGTAAATGTGCTCAGCGGCAAGTGGTCGCATGGCATCCAGGAACTGATGGAGTATCCTGGATGCAGATGCTTGTGAGACCCCCATGATATCCCCAGTTGGTCTTTGGAAAGTACCTGTAGTTAGTATTCTTTAGGCTACACATACCTTGGTATCTACTGGGATGGGTTCCCCTCTGTTGGTTCTGGGTACGAGGTGAGGCTGGCACAGGTCAACAAGTTGCTGAAGTATGTCCTTGTCCACCCTGTAGAGCTCTACTATCTCCAGATCATGTAGCACCTGAATACTCTTCTCCTCCTCCTTGGTCTGAGTGGGTTGCCACCATTATCCTCCTCACCACTCTCAGTCTTTAGCACATACTGATAGATCAAAGCAACAGCAGCCCCTAACATGTTTTGTTAGTTTTGTCAGTTTAAAATTCCCCTGAATGTGTACACCAGTGGTGTAGAGTTTGTGGGAAAAAACAGACTGAAAGGTGTTATAGTAGTGTGCTGGGCTGCTGCCTGCATAATTGGCTGATTCTGATACATTCCACCTGCCAGCTATGGCAGGCAGTTCTCATTGATTGCTTTCCTGTTTCCTCTTTCCATTTCCTCCCTGTTTAAGCCCCGATGTGCATTGCAAATACCCGTTACTCAATTGTAAACAGTTCTGATATTTCCTGTTTTTTTTTTTGTTTGTTTTAGGCACAGTGCACACTGTGCACACCCATTTAGCTAAAGTATACACTTTTAAGCAGAATTGGCACTCCCCTGGACACGAACACACTCTGCATTTCATGGAATAAAACAAAACAGCCTCAGACACACCCCCTTCCTTAGCTGTGCTTAGCTAAGGGCAAACATAGGCCACTGAGCTCCAATGTGCTTACAGCAAGCACAACACACACACTTTTCATATTAGCTGCTCCTCCTGTCTACACGGTGGTGTTAGAGAACCTACATGGTTAGGTGCAGTCTGACACAGAAGAAATTTGTAATTCAGTATAAATCCTCTCATTTGAATATACCACTGTGTTACTTCCTAGTTACCACATTTAGAATGGGACTTTTTCCTTAGCAACCACTATTCTCTGGTATTGTTTTCATTCTGCATGCTATTGACTATAATGGCAAAATGTAGATTTCTGTTAAAATTGACCCCCCCCCTTTTTTTATTTTTGACACAATCCCGTTTGCGAGCCACTGCCCTATGCTTAAACGGCCGAGATCGGCCACAAAAAAAAGTTTTTTTTTTTTAAATTAAAACTACTTATCATGCCAATGGCCATATAGTTGGCCACTGGCATGCTAATAAATATAATACATGCTTTATTTTGAGTTTTCATGTCTCCATTTTCTAATTTGCAGAAATGTGTTCAGCTAGTAACTGAACAGATTTCTGCTTCATACACTATTCCTGCATGGACACCTGCCTGCTTGCTGAATTGCTGATTCACCTCATTTGCATGGTTTTCACCAGCAAATGAGGTAATTAGCAATAGGCAGTGGTGTCCGTGTAGGAATAGTGTAAGAGCGCTCGTGCACGCTCTGGGAGCCCTTTACTGAATCACTCGGACCATGTTCCATGCAGCAGCTGCTGCACTATTCCTACACTCCTTGTAGGGTTTAGTGAATCCCAGGGCTGGTGTCCACATTTGCAAATAAAAGTAGGAAAAAAAAAAAAAAAATCTTCTTAAGTTGTATGGCAAAAAAAAAAAAGAAAGCCATCAGGAATGCAAAGTGTTCCATGATCTTAGACTAACATCAGAAGCTAAAAATAAATACAAATCCTTCTTTAGTTATATTAGGAAAGTAAGGATAACATCTGACATTGCTTTCAGACCTTATCCAAAATGGCACTACCTACTCACAGGGCTGGTGTTAGCATTTTGGGGGCCCCCAGCAAATGCCAAGCTGGGGGCCTCCTGGGCACTTTTATTCTAAGTATAAGTATCACCCTGTCACCACCACCTCTACTGAACAACCTTTTAGTTAATGCTGCACACTTTTAGGACTAGAATGCACAGACTGACCCGTAGCTTAAATGCTTTTACATTACAACAGGACTGTGTGCCATACTATGGTGGCCCATCTCACAGAGAGAGTAGTACACACAGACTGACCTGTAGCTGCAGTTCTCTTACATTACAACAGGCCTGTGTACCGCAGTACATTAAGCCATCTCACAAGAGCGCATTCATAGTGACTGGCATTTAGTTGCAACAATCATACATTACAATGCTCTATGTACAATGTTAGACTTAGGTGAAATGGTGCCCTAGGCACTACCTACTGTTTCACTCCACCAACACACACACACACACACACACACACACACACACACACACACACACACACACACACACACCCTCCAATGCTCTCCTCTGTTTCACCCATCTTGGCATCCCCATACCATGCACATTAATTTTCCTGTCTTTTATCAGATTTTGCCTTAACTCTTTAGCTTTTTTAAGAAGACATGACTTCCTATGTGCCATGAAGTACATTTTATTTAATTTTTATTTTTACTCAATCTTTTCATTCAGTGATGGCTTGAGCAGAAATTATGATTAAGGAAAGAAATTCATTGTAGCTGTTCAACTTTAGTTTCCTTGCATTCTTTCAGAACACCTTTCCTGATGAAAACAGTACAGTAAACTCAATTAAGCCAAGCTCAGAAGCTAATAGGGTTGTATATGCTCTGCGATGCATTTTGGAGCATTTTTCCAACTTTTTAAATCCATTGGTGGCCTAATAAAATCATGAGTATGAAGAGATTCAGTCTTATTTTTTTTCTTTCAAGAAAGGCATAAGTTGTGCCGAAGACCTAATTTTCAAAGCTGACTTAAAAGTAGCTCACAATAAGCAAGCTGTT
The DNA here is from genome assembly GCF_019279795.1 of Protopterus annectens. NCBI lineage: Eukaryota > Metazoa > Chordata > Ceratodontiformes > Protopteridae > Protopterus > Protopterus annectens. The sequence goes on along the minus strand of NC_056725.1, from coordinate 1,197,054,218 downwards.
GTGAGGATGCACAGATCCTATCTGGAATAATGGCTGCCTCCTAACCCCCCCCCCAAAAAAAAAAAGACAGTCACTGCCTGTACATCCCTCTGGTGTTAGATTAGGATGAAATCAAAGGTTCAAATAGCCAGTCATGTATTGCAAGTTACCGCTATCATACATATAAATAGCATGCATCCTCACCCTTCACCCCTAAGCCCTAAACCCACATGTATACATGTCTGATGTGTACAGATAGTACATTGCACCTACACAAGCTATAGTAACCTTCTTTGTACACCTCTGAGTTCGTGAGAAATGTAAAAGAAACAATGACCTTACTGTCCCCAGCCCAAACACAAACTATAATGACCTCCTGTGCACACCTCTAAGTTCTGACTCTGATGAAAGTTGTAATAGTAATGACCACATAATACCCAGCCCCCATAAAACCTACAGCAACCTTCTATACACATGAGCAGGGCTGTTTTTAGAATGGGTGATGGTGAGAGCATTAGTCAACAGTAAGTCTGTGTCAAAATCCATTTATACAGTCTGGGGAGTGGGACTCACCAGACTCCTAGAAGAACTAAGTGTCTGAATGTTGTGTGATATATTTTATACAGTACTTTTGAAATATAACCACTTATTAATTGCATTTTTTTACTGATACCAAGAAGTCTAATGTATGTGTCCTGACACAGATAAAAATCAGTGATTTTTCACACACACACACACACACACACACACACACACACACACACACACACACACACACACACACACACACACACACACACACACACACACACACACACACACACACACACACACACACACACACACACACACACACACACACACACACACACACACACACACATGTCAAAGGGTGCTGCCAGAATCGATCAGTTGCTGTTGTTTAGCAGTCATCAAATAGTAGCAGGGGTAAGTCACTTTTATTTACCTCATTGAGGAGTAATGTATAACTGTCAATGTCATTGATTTCACGGACCATCCATGATTTTGCCTCATAATTTTTTCTGTCCCTTATAAAAAGTTTGGCTTGCTGGTAAATCAATCAGGATTACAGGCAGTCAATAACACAGAGATCAGAGTTTCATTCTTTTTATTGTCCAAAAGATGCCTGTTATTCTATTAACTTTGTATGCGAATTGAGTAATATTTAAAACATGTTCCTGATTTTGAGTGACTATTGTTTTTGACTTTGCTCAGAATTCTTGACCAAAGAAGTTGGGTTATAGTATCTGGTGTTCTGTCAGTATTTAAAAAACTCCCAAAACCATGCCTGAAGATGGGAAGCAACACTTCTTTTTAAAATCCAAGTTATGCACTGAGGTCAGTCACTCTGAGCTACTGATCTCTCTAGTGCTTACCTTGTTCATGTACATTATCAGCTTTAGCCTAACAGGGTCATATCGCAGTCTTGTTCAGGTTAAAGAGCTTAATCAGAAAATTAATACATTTGTTCTCCTCATTTTCCCCAATCAGCAGCAGCTTTTGTGAGGCCCCTACACAGTCAAGGATGATTAACCCCCACCCCACCCCCTGCAGCCGTGGGTGTTGCAGGTACCTAAACCTGGCTCTGTTGTTAGTTTTAGTGGAGAGAATGTCCATCAGTAGGATCTAACTAAGCAAGGGGCACAATGTCAGTGGTAAAATATTAATGGACTTGTGAAGCCTGTTAATTGACAAAACACTTTCACTATAACTAGAGATATTGTTGAGTTTTAAAGCAGATATAAATAAGAGTTATTATTACCCACTTGGTTTGACAGACATGCTACAAAATATCAAGATGTTAACTTACTGTGTTTGGGGGGCCTCCAGGACTAGGGTGACCCCGGCAACCACAGGGTTCACTGATGCCTAAAGCCGGCTATGCCTACTCATATCCAGTAGAGGGAGTCAATATACTAGCAGAAAAATTCAGTGTAATTTCATCTCTGAATAAACAATACAGAGCCCATATATGTCACAGAACCACAACCCCCAGTAATAACCCAAGAACCCTTGCCAAAGGTACTCTCTAAAATGAAAAAAATGCATTATCCATGGATCTTGATTATACATCTGGTTGCCTGATAAACAGTGGAAACATGCCCTGGTGGACATGCTCCTACAGCTATTCATCTTGCACATAACCTCTGACTTTTGTCTCAGAAGTGTGGTGCACAGATTTCGTGATTCACAATAGTGTACCCACCACTGAATCTGCAAACTGCCAACCCATTAACCTGACTAGTCTCATTAACAAAACCATAGAACATATCATAGCTGTCTAATTAATAATGCTACATATCATAGCTGTCTAATTAATAATGCTATCAAAAATCTTATAAGGCTTGATCTCCGGCATTTCAGCTTTGCTAAGGGAAAATCTTCTATAATGAAGCTGGTCAACATCTTTGGAAGAGCGAAGCACAAGCCATGAATAATTAGCATATTGTCTATATAGCACACCTCAAGCCGGCTAAAGTTTTTTACACTGTTACTCATGCTAAGATAATAAACAAACTGAATGAGTTCCAGACTTTCCTCTGCATAGTCAGATGGACAGTAAATTAGAGGAAGGGAGAACGCATGTAGTGAGGGTGACATGTGGGTCCTTAGTAAACATGAAGGTGACCAGTGGTGTTCCTCAGGGGTCCATGCTTGGATCCCTACTAGTCTGCAGATCTCTTGCTAACCATGTTTGTGGATGATTGTATACTTGGTGTCACCTCAAGTCCCTCTGTGATATGCAGAAGCTCCAAATGGAACTAGCAATTGTCAACAACTGGTGCTAAAAAAAAAAAGGGTTAAAATGCTAAAAAGTTGAATATCTTTGCATTTTGTACACAATACTTTCATTCATCTTATGGTATAGACAGTACCTCACTTCAAAATGAAAGTGTGGTGAGAGGCCTTGGAACATGGACAGATAATTTTCCAGCTTTTGACCATCAGGTTGCAACAGAGATTAGAAAATCTTGGCACACCTGATTGCCAACGGTACTTCGTCTATATCCCAGGAAATACTTACTCCTCTGTATTCCACATTTATCAGATGTATTATCAAACATAATTTCCCTTTTGGGGCACAGTGGTGCAGCGGTTAACGTTGTCGCCTCACAGCAAGAGGTTCTCCGGTTCGATTCTCAGCTGGAGTGCCTTCTGTGTGGAGTTTGCATGTTCTCCCTGTGTTCGCGTGGGTTTCCTCCGGGTACTCCGGTTTCCTCCCACATTCCAAAGACATGCATCTGGAGTGTTTCTCCCTGGGCCACCGCTGAAAACAGGCTCTGTGGAACCTAGTCAGACATTCCCGGTCAACAAATGTTAAATAAATAAAATAAATAAATTTTACTAGAAATATCAAGCAACTAGAAAGATCACAGAGGTTCTTAACTTAAAAGATCACATGCTTAAAAGACAAGAGCTCGCCTAAGAGGCTGAAAGTACTGCCCCTTTATTCAGTGCCCTGTAAACTCCTTAGGACTGACCTGTGTCTATTTTTTTCTGGCCAATAGGGATGCAGTAAAATAAGATATCTTATATATTCACAAATCAAACAGTCCCACTATCACTTGAATGAGGGGATCTAAGCATATGTCAGCAAATAATCAAAATATGATGAAGAGACAGATTTGTCATGCAATGCTTACCCCTACACTAAAATACATTTTCATTCCAAATTAAGCAATGCAAAACACTGTCTTCATCCAAAAAGGAGATAGACAAATGGATGAGTATTCACAAATTCACAGGTAAGGGCTAAGGGGGGGTGGTACTGGGAAGCTGCAAATGGACTCTGGGCCCAGTTCTCTTGTATTTTGTGTGATTGTATTATTCTATAAATCATGACCACGGTAATACCTTTTACCTCATTGTTATCAGACAGATACAGTGCAATCGACTGCAATCTCTTGTCTTCCACAAGCAGATATGCTCATGAATTGCAGTCAGTTTATTAACTGCGCACATTTCAGATGTCATAGTGTAATCAAATTAATGTATACATACATAGTCACAACATTATATGAGATATATATATATCATATATACATTTAAATGTGGAAAATGCTCCCAATGTCCTTATGTTTTGAACAAACAAGAGATATTTATAGAAAGTAGAAACAAAAATATAAGAAATAAGGATACATTTAATTGTAATACGCAAGGAGTGGTTTATATATCCATTTGCCAGCATTGCCAGGCATTTTATGTTGGCAAGACTGACAGGGTTTTTAGAAGGCATATTTACGAACATTTATATGAAATTAGTAAGGCTAAGGATACAAATGCACTTTATAAACACTCTAAATGTTGTGTAGGAGCTGAATATTTATTTTTTGTCTTAGAACAAGTAAAACCAGATTTTAGAGGGGGTCCATGGGAAGAAAGATTGGAAAGTAGAGAATTGTGGTGGCAGGTTTTTCTTGACGCTAGCAGGAAACCTGGTTTAAATGAAACAATTTCCATTGGACCCTTATTAAAGTTAAAGTATAATAAGGTTTGAAATCATAAGGGAAGGGTAATTTATACATATTTATATATTTATATATATTTATATATTTATATTTACACATATTTATTTACAAATATTCATTATTTATTTATTTTGTTTGTTAGGTAAATTTCGTGACATCACCAGTATTAGGTTATCATTAAGTATTATTAAGTGTTTATATAGATAGATCATTTTATACATACATATTTTAGGGAAGAACCAAGTATTGGATTGAGGTAATTGCCAGCTTCGTACACTAGAGGGAGTTTCACATATTCAGTACATTAACATTAGTACGTGATAATAATACGCAATTACTCACATTTTATTTTATTTTCATTCTTTCTTAAACATCGTTTAACAGATTAAATGTTTTTATTGTTCTATAATCCACATACTATCAACTTTTAAAGAAGTTTAATTAAATGAAATGTTTTTAAGAAATAGATGTTCAATATTCATTACACTAATGAATATTTATGAGTGAAATAGGAACAGGATTTGGTAGTTTGAATAAATGGAGTCTGTTTTTATAGGTTAATTATTAAACAAATTGGTATATAAGGCAAACTAGATTGTTAGATGTGTATCTGATGAAGTCCTAATTATTGGGATTTTCTTACAAGCTGTATTGGAATAAACTTTACTCATTGGATTTACTTCGTGGCTGGTTCGTCTCATTTGCAACTCCTTTGTGGATTATATATATATGTCTCCTTCAGATGATCAAAGTTTCAAAACTTCGAACATCATATGGCCGAGGGCCATATGACTGAAGTTTTGAAACTTTGAATGTTCTGAATGGAGATCAACATACATCGCGGAACAAGAAATTTGCTGTTTTCCTCACTGTAGTGCCATCTAGGAGTTGATATATTTAACTAACAGGAGGTGTGGGGGGTGCAGGGAGGCTTGCCTCTCTGCATAAATGTAACAGAATTTTTTTTTTCGTTTTTTTTTTTTTTAATTAGACGTTTGAAGTTTCAAAACTTCGATCATATGGTCCTTGGTGAAGTCCCCCACCAAGTTTATTGCTAGCTTTCAGTGAAATGAGATTCATAAATATAAAAGCAAGCTAGGTGGAGGGCTAAACCCCCCACACCCCAAATATATATATATATATATATATATATATATATATATATATATATATATATATACTAACTCCAGGATCGCTCTACAGTGGGGAAAAGGGAATATACATTTTAGTTGCCTTACAGTACACTGCATTCAGTGAAATTTGATTTGGTGAAATGAGTTTTCAATGATTTGAGCTTTCAGCGATTTAGTATGGGTGAATTGAAAGTCAGTGAAATGTGTTTTCAGTGAATGAAAATAGATCCATATATATATATATTATATGTGTGTGTGTGTGTGTGTGTGTATATATATATATATATATATATATATATATATATATATATATATATATGTATATATATATAATATTTATATATATATATATATATATATATATATATATATATATATATATATATACACACACATATATATATATATATATATATATATATACACACACACACACACACACACACACACACATCATATGATATATTATACGACAGTGGCGGCTGGTGACTTCAAATCAAAGGGGGGCTGCAGGAGACAGCTGAATGGGGTGGCAATGATACAGGGTGTGGTCAACTGGAAAGGGGTGGAGCTATGCTAAAAACCACAAGAACTGAGACTTTAATTAAATACGCTGCCCTGGGTGCCAAACCATCATTATGACAGTCCAATCAAGACAAAATAAAGTATAAAAGAAAAAATATATTTCAATGCGTTGCCTACATGACAGCTTACTTAATGTCTAGATGGAAACAAAAAGGTTGTGAGGCGTGAAAAAATAAATTACTTTTTAAATACATTACTGGAATGTCAGTCAAAATCAAGTATAAAAAACAAGCAGTACTCAACTCAAACCACTTTTTTTTTGCACTGTAGTTCTAATTATAATTTATATTCAGCTTTATAAAAGTACCAAGTAACATGCAGAAAATAGCAATCTCTGTGATACCCCTACTTGTAAAAATGTGTCTTATCCAAAAAAGACCTGCTGCCTAACAACAGCTATCCATTTGTTTCATGGGGAAAACATGATCAAAGTAAAAAAATGAACAGCAAACAAGAAACAAGCTCAAGATAAATTGCTTAAAGGATTAGTGCACAGGTTATGGACTACACATGATATATTGGTATTCTGCTTAAAGGTGACTGCAAGTCTCTAACAAATGTAATGAGGTTCTGAAAATACTGTAATCCTGTCTTTTATTACAAATACTGTCATATGCATTTCAATACCTAAGGCTTATACGCTATCTAGTTATGTAAATATTCTCTGCATGGCAACAACAAAAAGGCTTTCAATGTTGGTAATTCTTTAACAGTGTGCTTATTAAAGTTTACTTGCATCTTACAATCTCAGACAAGCTTACCTAATGGTTATTAAAGCATTGCTAGTTAAACACAGACCAACAGGCACTGCAACAACAAGCATTTTCTGAATAAGAAGAAGCATAAATCAACAGTATAAAAATATGACAGAAAACCAGAATATTCTACAAAACCAAGGACAGATGAAAAGCCACTGTAGTACTTGTGTCTACCTTGGATGGGAGGATGCTCTGCACACTTACACTGCATAACTGCTCCTTGCCTTGCTTGGACACATCCAAAATCAGTACATGGGGTAGTGGGGTACAACAAGTATATCACAATTTGAAAAGTCTCTGGCTGACTGGGATGGCCCTGACACATTTGTCATACCTCTCAACCTTAGAGCAAGAAATCTGTACAAAGCCATAAATAGAAGTGGGACAAAGGCCCAAAAATAAGGACAATTTTAAATATTGCTCTTATTAACTTAGAATGATAATAGAATTGTAGGTGTTGCATTAGTGTGAATTTTCTGAAGGGTATGAAATCTGAAACTCAAATGTCTGTCATTATTTTCTAACGTCAATCTTTAATGATTTGCTACTAAGTTGACAGAATACCACAATTTTATAAAAAACAGACCAATAATGTGATGCAAAAATATAAAATAGCCACACAATACAGCTGGGAACCTGTCATAGATGGGACACTTTTTAATATTAGTGCTGTTAACTTGAGCAGCTGACACAATAAGAGAAAATACATGCATTTCTGAAATTAAAAGTAATCTATACCTCTGATCATTACAATTACTTATTAATTGTAAACCCTCCATGATTGCGTCCAACTTTGTCATTTTACAGAGGGATTATTAGGAGAAGAGCAACACTTTGAGCCAATATCAAGAACAGTTGAGAGGTTTGGATATACCCAATTCCACGTACCTCTCAACCTCTTAATGCAGGAAATCTGGACAAGGCCAAATATATTGGGGGAACATACAAACAGTACTAAAAATTGCTCTTGTATAAACAGACAGTTGACAGAATAACAGGTCTTGCTTTAGCATGCATTTTTCTGAAGGGTATGAAGTCTGAAACTCAATGTGTGTCGTTATTTACTGACTTAATTCCTAAATGGTTTGCTAGAAAACCACAACTTTTATGAGGAACAAAATAAAAATAAGAAGCAAAAATCTATTCATTCTGCAAAAATCTGGACAGTTGAGAGGTATAGTTTAGCCGAGGCGGTCTTTGAGTTTGGTCGAATGGGGCCTCCTCCTGCAGCCATTCCAATGTCCCATTTGGATATTTCACCCCATTTACCATAAACACTGTAATGTGCATACTGCTTTACTTCTATGATGATTTGGATTTCATTTAAACATTTTATTTTACATTTTACAGCACAAACACTAATAGACAACTTCTAAACAAAGCAATGCAGTCTCACAATGAAAACAGACTTAGGATTAAAACTTCTTTACCCTTGAAACTCGCATTCATTGAAACAGCATTGAAACCCACATTCAAAGAAAATACATCTGGCCAGTGACAGATAAAGATTAACTTTGGGCTGTTTTCAAATCATAGGCCCCTTGCACAGGAAACATGCGTGTGTTCTTTGATACACCTTCCTGATCATATTAAATTATATTCCTTGTATAATACAATACAGTTGTTAGAAGGTGTTTTTAATTTATTGTTTTGAATATTTTTCCAGTAAACAATGAAACAAAATACATGCACCAATAATGACAAAACTGCCCAATTCAGAACATTTCCATCATAAAAGTCTACTCAAACTTCTACAATCCACCAGTATCAGTAAATATGCACAATCTCTGCAGAAGTAAAAGTCATCTAAACAATTCACATTAAAGAGATCTGTAACTAATGAAGAGGTTGCTGCTAGCAAACAACTTTATATTTCATTGTTTCCTCTATAAATAAAGTGCCTGTTGCCCTTGAGGAATACATTGCCTATGTTACATTAAAAAAAGATAAGCTAGCAATATTGAATAGGGAATGGATGGCAAACTGATAACAGATTCATAGTTACTAGGTATCTCTGCCAAAGAGGACATTCTCAGGACTGCAACATCTACCCCCTTTTAAAGTACAACACAGTAAAGTATCAGCAATGTATCTACGTACTGTGGGAGTAGAACCCACAGCCTTCTGCTTCAAAAGCAAGTACACTACCTGTTGTGCTATTAACACAAGCAGATTCAGCATAAGCAGCATTAAACTTCTCTTCCATTGAAGCTCTCAGCTCCTTGTAAAATCCACTCAACACTCAACTGTATCTCTCAACTTTGCAGCACAAGAAATCTGGAAAAAGCCAAAGCCCAAAAACCAGGGACATGTTTTAAACATTGCCTGTATTATCTTGGAAAGTTGCTAGAATAAAATGCAATGTTATCACTATGCATTTCACTGCCAAGATTTGAACCCAGGACCCTGTTCACAACAGTCAGAGCAACTTACCATTATGCCAAACCAACCTCTTCTTGAAACATGGGAAGGCTGAAACTTAAATGGCTATCATTTAGTGAATTCAGCACTCAACCTCTTAGCACAAAACACCTGGACAAAGCCAATAATGGGGGAATACAGCCCCCAAACATATTCAGTGAATTCAGTTCTCACCGTAGCTCTCAACCTCTTAACACAAAAAAAAACGGCAAAGCCAATAATGGGGGAATACAGCCCCAAAAATAGGGACAAATTTCAAATATTGATCTTATAAACTTAGACAATTGCTAGAATAAAAGGTTTTGTGTTACCATGTACTTTGTGAAGAATATGAAGTCAGAAATTCAAATGCCTTCATTATTTAGTGAATTAAATAAAAAAACACAGATTTTATGAGGTACAGAACAGAGCAAAAATGTGAGGCAAACATTTGAGCAGTTTTCACAAGTGATGGTGGGTAGGGAATTCAGGCTCTTGCTACCTGCATCCAAAGTACATTGTTTGAGCCTCAGTTATTCTCTAACTGCTACTGTTGCCTGAGTCTCTCTAGCCACCAGGTATATTTATGTGGGCATTTTGTACACACACACACACACACACACACACACACACACACACACACACACACACACACACACACACACACACACACACACACCGTCTCACGACATAAACTTACCTGAGGGCTATCTTTGTTGAAGAATTAAGTCCCAGCTCCATTGCAGATCCCCTGCTTTGTACTCCCATGATGAGAAAGGAAAACATTTCCGTGAGAGCAGGCTGGATATCCAGCCTGCAGACGTTGCAGTCCGGTCCCCTTCCAGTCTATCTGGTTGTAACCGCATAGACTTCTGGGCATTTATATAATCTGCTGCCTTCTGCCTAATCCAAACTGCTCTTAAACCAGTCCAGATTCTGAATGCTTCCGTGTGTAGTTCTGGGAATGCTCGCACGCATGCATGGAGTCCGTTCAGGGAGTCTTTTTTTCTTTTCTTTTTTTGTTATTTTCATTTTCAGCTAGGGATCTGCAGTCCTGCAGTCCAATAGCATGAGCCATCTGTGTGTGTGTGTGTGTGTGTGTGTGTGTGTGTGTGTGTGTGTGTGTGTGTATGTGTGTGTGTATGTGTGTGTGTGCGTGTGTGTGTGTGTGTGTGTGTGTGTGTGTGTGTGTGTGTGTGTGTGCATGTTGCCACATAATCTATGAATCAGAAGGCATGGGATCTTTCAGTCTGGGGTTAAGAGTCTATTGTCATAAACATAGATTCAATCCCTCTCTGCTCCCACTGAACAGAGGTACTGAATGGTATATTTTCTCATCACATAGTGTCTTTCTAGATACACCCAATTTAATAGCTCTCAGTTGACCCTGTTTTTGCAGAATGTCCCTGAGTTTGCCTCATAGCTTTGCTCTTTCCCCTATGATTTTCTATTAAATCCGTTAGAATTGCAGTCCATTTGTATACAATAATGTGAGACATCAGAGTTTTATACTTCTTATCATAGAGAAAAGCATTGTTGATGCAAAGTCTGTTTCTCTATTAACATTCTAAGTGAATTAGAGTCATATTTAACGGTTGTTCTGGGGCCTTTTTCCCCTCCCTCCACTATTTTGGCTTGATTCGTGCTAAAATAAATTGAGAGCTGCGCCCAAATTTCACGTACACTAAAACTAAATAAACAGTAGCACTACTAAATGAGAACAGCCTAAATTATAAAGTGAATAACCTTGAGGCTTTTCTTTATCTAAAAGACATTGAAGTTTTCATAGCCATCAAAACCTCTTTTTGAAGACGTATCAAGACCACACAGATAGCAAGTTTTACCACACTCAACTGTTACATGCCTAATGGATTGGGTAGTACTGAGATCATAACGATCACAAAAAATATATCAAACCTAGAGTGCTGGATATGTGTTTAGGACCTGAATTACTAAGTCTCATAATTCTTCTTGATAACAAGTACAAATTTATAGATCAATATCACATTCCATCTGTGTCGATAAGTGAGCATGAGAAATTTGTATCAATCCTCAGATTTTAAAAATCAGGGCTAAAACAATTATAAATGGAGAGTTCAACTTACCACAAAATTGACTGAATAAATTATTCCTTCATTAATACTAATTACTACTCTCGTTCTTTCCTTTTCTTTTCCCCTGCCTTTTGCTTTTGTCCACACCAAAGTAATACTTAGGCCAGTTATTCCAGCCTGCTAATCTTTCTGATCACCTCATCTCATCCAAGGCTAAAAAATTAAAATTGTGCTCACTATTAGGTTCATAGGTTAGACGTGCTGTCATACTGGTACACATACTGACTGACATACACATACATACGTACCACCAAGACGAAAAGAAACTCTAACTCTGTACTTCTTCGTCTTCTTCAGCTGCTGTGTGCCTGTGTCCAGCAAATGAAATTAGGCCACCAAGGTAAGCAAATAAAATACAATAATGAATAATCCACCACAAGACAAGTCCACAACCAAAACTGGCTGCAACTGTTTGCTTCTCGCTCTTTTCTCAGCACATAAAGCACAGGAAGAGAGCGACAACCAATCAACAGCCATTTAGCCCATGCACGTCATGTACGTGCCTGCGGACGTGGCAGTCCGAACCCCTTCCAATTCTATGCGGTTTGGAACCGCATAGACTGCTGGGCATCACACTGATGCCTTAATTCGCTATCCAGACTGCAGCGCTGGAGTTAGATCTGTAAGAAAGAGAAAAAAAAACATATTTTTTTAAAACCGCCGCAACCCAGAATTAAAGTGTGCATGCTCATA